>NW_027401201.1:0-4463 GCF_003265705.2 Callorhinus ursinus
TGCCAGGCCCCTTGTGCAAATACTTCCACTTGAAGAGTTCTTTCACCATATCCAGAAAATAAACAAACAACACCCACCCACACCCACCGCATTGCCACAAATACCTAAGAAAGAAAAATCTACCTGGTCTCCTTCTGCCTCAAGGCACTTTAGAGAGTCACTCTTTTAGACACACCTTAGGCTCAATTACAGGCTGCTGTCTCCCTTTCTCTGGCACAATTCCATCCCTGGAGGAGCCCCATATCGCATCTGCAGCCATGAGCTGGAGACAGTATGCTCAAGTGACCGGGTGGTAGCACCGTAACTTTGAAATGACCTACACCCCAAGTCATCCATAAACATGGTCCCTGGAAATCTTTGACATTCACGTACCTCTGATGAAATCGTTGCTGTGGAAACTCCAGCATCCATAGCCAATCTTGTCCATGTTCTGCTAATCTTTGCTCACCCTCCGTTCGCCTGATATTTTGCCTGATTGTTTACAGAGAAATTAGATCCCATCGGCAAGAGCTGAATCCGAATCCTCTGCTCACCCCACGACGGAAAAGAATATGCACAGGCCTGCATCCCTCTTGTCCTTCTCCACCATGTCAGAAGAAAAGGTGGCCCTCCCTCCTCCCATCAAAACCCAAACCCGAGATGACTTAGATATAAAGGAAACCAGAATACTGTTTTGAACTATAGACACTTGTAAAAACTAGAAGCAGCAGCAGCAAGCAAGCAAGCACACGAACCACCCCCCCCACACACAGGTGCAAGGAGGGTGCGCTGACTCTCCCCCTTTTCTCCCCAGAAATCCCCCTGGAAGATGTCCTCCCTATGCCAGAAGGGGAGTGAGTGACGTTCTTTTCTTTCTTTCTTTTTTTAATTATTTTTTTTAAAAGACTATTATTTATTTGAGAGAAGGGGTGGGGGGAGGGAGAGAGAGAGAGAGAGGGAAGCAGACTCTCTGCTGAGCAGGGAGGCCGATGTGGGCCCGGATCCCAGGACCCCGAGATCAGGACCTGAGCCGAAGGCAGACAGACGGTTCACGGATCGAGCCAGCCAGGCGCCCCAGCTTCCTTGTTTCTTTGTCTGCCTGTTTGCCTGCGTGTTGGGTCTGTGGATGTCTGACGCCTGTCCTCTGATTTCGTGGGGGAGGTGGGCCATCTTTCCTCCTTTGAACGGCCTTTGTGCATTTGTCAAACTTCTGTTGGGCTTGGGCTTATCTGTTTGGGTATCTGTTCCGTTCCATCCATTTGAAATGTCTCTTTGTCCGCCAATATCACAGGGTCTCTATCGCCTCTCTATATAAGCATTAAACGGGGGAGGGGGGGAACACTTTATTTCCTGAGTTTTGTTTTGTTTTTTCATTTGTTTTCTTTGAAATCACCATAGCGATTCTAATTCCCTTTGCCTGTCTGCTTGTTTATGTAATCTCTACACCTATCCAGTGTGGTGCTGGCACTCACGACCCCCGCAGATCAAGAGTCGCGGTCGCGTGGGCCTCCGACCGAGCCAGCCAGGTGCCCTGAAATACGTGTACTTGAAAAACAAATGTGAAGCCTGAACCCGTGAGCTTTTTTTTTTTTTTTTTTTAGCTGCACCCGTGAAGATTTTACTGCGATACCTACTTTTGATCGTCGCACTCTTGAGTTGAGGCCGTACCGGTAAAGAACGTAGTTTAGCCAACTCAGGAAGAAATCAGCTTTAAAGGAAAACCTTCTTTTCAAATTTGTGATGTTTGGTCCATTCTCTCAACATCGATCGATGTCCAGCCTTCAGAGCCAGCTACATTATTTGCTTGGTTTCTCTCTCGTCTGTGTTTCCTCGTGTACTTTCCTAATGCTCAGGGTTTATGGTTCACAGAGAACAGTTTAAAGCCTGGTGTGTGTGGGGGCGGGGGAAATGTTGTGAAGTGGGATCAGTGATTCACGCAGGTAAGGAGGCAAAGAGAAAGGCTTGGTTGGAAAGGAAACCATTAAAGGCCCATGTTGAAATGGTGAAGTTTAACGTAGTAAGAGTTACCTTTAATCAAACTAATTCTTGCTGGAGGCTGCTTCTGCCCTCTCCTCCCTGGATAGGGCAGTAAAGATTCTTCAAGGTCCCTAATGGACACAGAAAGCATTCACATGCCTTAGCACCTATGGATGGGGCTCTGTTGCCCTCTAGTGTCCTATCCTCTGCTACTGCTGTTCCTGGTTTCCTCTGACGACGTCATCATCACAGGTGTCTACATTAAGAGTGAGATCCCTGATCCCACTTCACAACATTCCACACAACACCCAGTACTCCACGCAGAATGTGCCCTTTTTAATACCCATCACCAGGCTAACCCATCCAACCCCCTCCCCTCTGGAACCCTCAGTTTCTTTTTCAGAGTCCATCGTCTCTCATAGTTCATCTCCGCCTCCGATTCACCCCCTTCATTCTTCCCTTCCTGCTATCTTCTTTTTTTTCTTTCTTAACATATATTGCATTATTTTTTGCAGAGGTACATATCTATGATTCAAAGGTCTTACACAATTCACAGCACTCACCATAGCACATACCCTCTCCAATGTCTATCAACCAGCCACCCCATCCCTCCCACCCCACCCCCACTGCAGCAACCCTCAGTTTGTTTCCTAAGAATAAGAATTCCTCATATGGGCGGAGCAAGATGGCAGAGGGGTAGGAGACCTGGATTTCCTCTGGTCTCAGGAATTCAGCTGAATAGGGATCAAACCATTCTGAACACCTACGAACTCAAAAGGAGAGCGAAGATAAGAAGAGTAACAACACTCTGAACAGAAAAGCGACCACTTTCTGGAAGGTAGGACATGCGGAGAAGTGAATCCGAGGCGATATTCCGGAAGATAGACAGCGGGGGAGGGGGCCTCCGTCGGCCGCTTCTGGCAAGTGATAGAGCCCCGGAGCACAAAATCAGAACTTTTAGAAGTTGGCTCCGCTGAGGGACGTCGCTCCAGTGGCTACGCGGGGGGTGGAACCCTCACGGGACAGTGTGGTCTCAGGACCCTCGGGGTCACAGAAAAACTGGGGGTGCCTGAGTGTGGCAGAGCTCCCAGGTATTGGAGCGGGGAAGCCGGCTGCAGAGACGGAGCCCAGGCGCGGGCTCTGAGCTCGGGGTTGCCATAAACTGTGATCCGCGGCCCAGTCGGGCTACTTCCTCCTCCAGCAGGGACCCAACAAGCAGCAGAGCCAGGGAGACTCCCCTTCCTCCCCTGGGAGGAGCGGCGCGGAAGCGCACCACAGGGATCTGCTGGGTTTGGAGACTCCACACGGGGTCGGGTGCCAGACATAGAAACGCTCGGTCACAGGCCCGGTGAGCACAGAGTGCGGCCGGAGACCGGGGAGATGGGAGTGACTGCTTTTCTCTGGGAGCGCACTGAGGAGCGGGGCCCTGAGTTCTCAACTTCTCCAGGCAGAGATTGGGAGGCCACCATTTTCACCCTAGTCCTCCAAAGCTGTACCGAGAGCTTGCAGGGAACAAAAGCTCCTGAGAGCAAACCAGAGCGGCTTGCTTAGCCCAGACTCACAAGGGCGGGGCAATTCCTCCTCTGGCAAAGACATTTGGGAACCATGGCAACACGCCCCTCCCCCAGAAGATCAGCAAGAACAGCCAGCAAGCCAAGACCAAGTTTACCGATCACAGAGAATGGGAGAACTCCAGCGCTAGAGGAATACTGCACATAGAATTCATGGCTTTTTTTTACCATAATTCATTAGTTTTTCAAAGTTAATTTTTTTAACTGTTTTTTTTTGAATTTTTCTTTTTCCCTTTTTCAAACAACATCTTATCAATCCCCTTTTTAAAAAAAATATTTTTATTTTTCATTTTTAGAGTCATGTTTTTATCCCTTCATACTAGTTACCCTTATTTTTGGCATATATATAAGTTGTTCTCTCTTTAAAATTTTGAGATACAATTTCTTCTAGCAGATCAAAATATACCCTAAAACACTAGTGTATGGCTTTGTTCTATTCTCCTGCCTGACCACATTCTCTCCCTTTTCTTTTCTTTTTTTTCTTTTTTTTTTTTCTTTTTAAATCTTCTTCTTTTCTTTTTTTCAATTTTTTATTGTTATGTTAATCACCATATATTACATCATTAGCTTTTGAGGTAGTGTTCCATGATTCATTGTTTGTGAATAACACACAGTGCTCCACGCAGAATGTGCCCCCTTTAATACCCATCACCAGGCTAACCCATCCCCCCACGGCCCTCCCCTCTAGAACCCTCAGTTTCTTTTTCAGAGTCCATCATCTCTCATGATTCCTCTCCCCCTCCGACTTACTCCCCTTCATTCTTCCCCTCTTGCGATCTTATTCTCATTTATTTTCTTAACATATATTGCATTATTTGTTTCAGAGGTACAAATCTGTGATTCAACAGTCTTGCACAATTCACATCGCTCACCATAGCACATACCCTCTTCAATGTCTATCACCCAGCCACCCCCCCCCCCCCCCCCCCCCCCCCC
>NW_027401202.1:0-4460 GCF_003265705.2 Callorhinus ursinus
GGAGAAGGGGAAACACACACTTCTTTTTAAGTAGTCATTATCTTCATTCTAAAGTAGACCAATGACTTTGACCTTTTTGGAAAAGCGAAATTACTCTTCCAAATGAACACCTCAACTCATCTGTTCCTCATGCAACTTGAGTGCGATCTGGTTTACTCCAGCCTCCAGGCTCCACCTGGAGGATCCTCCTGTACCATCTTGACAGCCCATGACCAGCACCAGCACCTCTGGGGGCACAATGCTGAATTTGGGGGAGGGCTCTGGGGCTTCTTGCCACCACACCTGTGCCTGGGGAAGCGGGAACCTGGAGGACCCACCCAGATGATCCTGATGGACCATTAGCACCATCCCTGAGGACATGGGGCACAATGCTGAAGTTGGAGGACTGCTCTGGGGCTTCTTGCCACCACACCTGTGCCTGGGGGGAGCGGGAACCTGGAGGGCCCTCCCAGACAATCCCAACGGATCATTAGCACCATCCCTGGGGAACATGGGGCACAATGCTGAAATTGGGGGATGGCTCCGGGGCTTCTCGCTACCGCACCTGTGCCTAGGGGAGTAGGAACCTGAAGGAACCTCCCAGACAATCTTAACGGACTATTAGCACCATCGCCCTGAGGACATGGGGCACAATGCTCAGTTGGAGTCCCTTGGTCGTGAAACCAGCAGGATCGGAGCTCAAAGGACAGAGAGGCGACTCCAGGAGCATTTCCATCCAGGGAAAGGCGGCCCACTGGAGGGCACAGGGGCAGCAAGCCCCACCGACCCGCAGGCCATTTGAACAGGATCACCTCCTGCACTTACTTAGCACGTTGTCCGTCTTCGTGTGTGGACAGTGACTGGCCCCCTCAGGGCTGGTGCACTTCCAGAGGAGGGCTAGACACTTTCAGTGCTTGCTCGTGGGTCAGAGGACCAAAGCCCAAAGAAGCAGAGGATATCCCTCTTCCTCTCTAGCTGGGGAAGGCAGCCACCGTCCTGGGGCAGGACCGGGTCCAAGAGTGTGTTCTTTCTGAAGCCCCTGCCTTCGGTGGGTGTTGCTATGCCTAAAAAAGCCCACTCCGCCCCAGAGTCAGGAGCAATGACAGGCTCTCTCCAACCCTAGCCCAGGACCACGACCCGACACCATCCTGGTTTGGGAGGACAGGTCTCCTGCAGGAGCCAGGGAGGGGACTGGCCCCTCTCCCCTCCCCAGCTCCAGAAAGCCCGGGACCTGCAAGAGCTCTTCATCTGAGGAGGAGTCTTGGAGAACAAGTGTATCTCGTCAGCCCAGCTAGTGAAATAACCAAAGCCCAACGCTCAGGTTCTAACGGAAGCAGAATTTCAATGTACAGTTTGGGGCAAGCCTCCTCCCCTTTTATGTGGCCTTGGGGGTCCCCAAGGAAAGCCTTCTTTCGTCTCCTTCCCACAGAGAGAGGAGCTGGCCCCATGTCCCGCGGTCCGCACCGTGTCCCAGTGCTGAGGAAGAGCCACACGCAGGGGCCTGTTGTCAGGAGTGTGGTCGCCCACTGCTCCTGGGCTCCCAGCCAGTAGCCTGGCGGCTGCATGGAACAGCCAAATTTCTTTTGCGGGAAGGGGTGCGCCTTGCCCACACCGCTCACCATCCCCCTCTGCACTCTGCCATCCAGGCTTGGTGCCAGGCTTACGTGAATCACTTGCACTCCACATGTTCACGCCACGGGAGGGATCATTCAGTATCACCCCATTGCACAGAAGAGGAGAAGGACGCCCAGCGAGGGGAGGTGAAATGGCTCCCGGTCCCAGAGCTGGTCAGCAGCAAAGCTGGAAAGCCAGTCCTCCAGAGCCCCTGCTAGACAAGCCAGATTCTCCCTCAGTTGTAAGTGAGCCCTCGCTGCCTGAGCAGCCACGCACTGGCCCCTGACCTTCATGATGGCCTGTACTTGAACGTGAAGGTGAGCTGGCCGACTAGGAGGGCGAGTTCAGCTGCATGGACAGGCTGTAGCTACAGGACAGAGGGACACATCTGAGCTAGCAGGAGCCACACTCTGGTCTCCCCCCCGGAGCCAGACCAGGAGCTGGAATCTCGGTGCGGGAGGGGCCAGCACAGAACACGGTCTGCACTGACCAGGGATCAATGGCCCCCAGGGAGAGTCCACTCTGCCCTCTCCCTGCTCCTGCCTGGCCTCACCACTCCTCACTGTGGGGCTGTAGGACCCGGAACCTGGCCCCATAGGGACGGGGGGCAGTCCGTGTTGATGGTCAGGTTTCCCGAAGGAACCCAGGGTGTTGTCAGGGTACTGGGAAAAGACAGGGTCTGGGTTCCGTTGTCCACCACCACCCTGGGCACTTGGGAGTAGGAAGAGATACCCACCCCCATGTCCGGAGGGCTATAACACAAAAGGCCTCAGCTTACTCTGCTGTCACTTGGGGTGCAGAGATGCAGTGTCCCAAGGGTCCCACAGGCTTGTAGAAGTGCCTGTTGGCCTTGGATATCCATCCCCGACCCCCTGTCATCCCAGTCTTGCTAAAATGTTTTCTAACCCCTCGAGGTCCTTCTCAGCAGAGGACAGACTCGGGTATTGGGGGGCTGAGGACCTGGGTATGCAGAACGTGGCAGAGCACAAGGCCACCAGTTTGGAGATCAAGGTCAAGGCCCTCCTGGTTGCAGCCTCAGGGTCCCCATGTGAAAGAGGATCCAGAATCACTGCTCCGGTCAGTTTGAGGAGGCCTTAGGAAGGAATGGAGCCCCAGAACCAGGGAGGGAAACGGGGACAAGGGAGGCTTCTGAGGTTTCTCCCATCGTCTATGGAACCCACAGATCTGCTCCTGTGAGAGACACAGACACAGAGACAGAGAAGGAGACAGAGAATGAACACAGGACAGAGGCAACCAGTAGAAGTCACAGACTCTATCAGCTTAGAAATGACATCCCAGCATTTTGTGCCATTCTATACCTGAGAGCGCCGTCACATAGGCCATCCACCCTGGACGGAAGGGGATTCCACAGGGATGTGTGACCAGGACTCAGGGCTGCCAGGAGCCACTGTGGGGACTGCCCAGCACTTGGGCACAGACGGGGCCCATGGACCTGAGCCTAACCGTAATGGGAGCTCCTGGAAGTCTGTGTTGGGAGAGGACAAGGTCAGAATCAGTTCATTACTACCTTCCCACGGGGGCTGGGACGCAGTCAGAAGGGGGGTGTCGTTGCGTGGACCCCAGAGCTGAATCAAGCCCCTTTGAGCTGTGTTCCCTGCCAAGCACAGCCCCTGGCTCATCCTTGCATTGCCAGGTTTGCACCAGCCTCCTGTGATAGCACGCACGGAATATGTATAGAGGTCCCTAACATTAATATTAACCTGTACCCTAAAATTAACCCGTAACATAACCCTAACACCTGCCCTAACCCTAACCCCTAATAATACCCCTAAACCGAACCCAGCCCTAAAGCATACCCTAACCCTAACGCGTACCATAAATTGTACCCTAAAACTAAACCCTAACCTGTACTGTAAACCGTGCCCTAACCCGCACCCTATCTCTAACCCATACCCTAACCCGTACCCTAACACTATCCCGTACCCTAACCCTATCCCGTACCCTAACCCATGACCTAACCCATACCCTAACTCTAACCCTAACCCTGGGTCAACTAGAGAAAAGAGGCAATCCCCGCAAGTTTGGGGTTCATGAGAAATTTGTCCGCCAGTCCTGACCGGAAGATGACACGGTGCCAAATGGACCTGCTGCTTTCTCTGAACCCTGACATCCTGTGAAATGCTGCATCACTGGCTCACAGGCTGATGTTCAAAACCTTGAGTCTCCTAGATCCAGAGCAGATAAGTGCTGTCAGGTGGGGATAAGTAGGTCCTCTGACCTATGGCCTGCACACCTGCTTCCATTTCCAGGAGAAGGGGAAACACACACTTCTTTTTAAGTAGTCATTATCTTCATTCTAAAGTAGACCAATGACTTTGACCTTTTTGGAAAAGCGAAATTACTCTTCCAAATGAACACCTCAACTCATCTGTTCCTCATGCAACTTGAGTGCGATCTGGTTTACTCCAGCCTCCAGGCTCCACCTGGAGGATCCTCCTGTACCATCTTGACAGCCCATGACCAGCACCAGCACCTCTGGGGGCACAATGCTGAATTTGGGGGAGGGCTCTGGGGCTTCTTGCCACCACACCTGTGCCTGGGGAAGCGGGAACCTGGAGGACCCACCCAGATGATCCTGATGGACCATTAGCACCATCCCTGAGGACATGGGGCACAATGCTGAAGTTGGAGGACTGCTCTGGGGCTTCTTGCCACCACACCTGTGCCTGGGGGGAGCGGGAACCTGGAGGGCCCTCCCAGACAATCCCAACGGATCATTAGCACCATCCCTGGGGAACATGGGGCACAATGCTGAAATTGGGGGATGGCTCCGGGGCTTCTCGCTACCGCACCTGTGCCTAGGGGAGTAGGAACCTGAAGGAACCTCCCAGACAATCTTAACGGAC
>NW_027401203.1:0-298 GCF_003265705.2 Callorhinus ursinus
GGCTGTCCAATTTTCCCAACACCATTTGTTGCAGAGACTGTCTTTTTTCCATTGGACATTCTTTCCTGCTTTGTGAAAGATGAGTTGACCATAGAGTTGAGGGTCCATTTCCGGGTTCTCTATTCTGTTCCATTGATCGATGTGTCTGTTTTTTGTGCCAGTACCATACTGTCTTGATGATGACAGCTTTATAATAGGTTGGAAGTCTGGAATTCTGATGCCACCAGCTTTGCTTTTCTTTTTCAACATTTCTCTGGCTATTTGGGGTCTTTTCTGGTCCATACAAATTTTAGGATTA
>NW_027401203.1:398-4460 GCF_003265705.2 Callorhinus ursinus
TATTTTATAGTTTTCTGAGTACAGATCCCTTGCCTCTTTGGTTAGATTTATTCCTAGGTATCTTATGGTTTTGGGTGCAATTGTAAATGGGATCAACTCCTTAATTTGTCTCTCTTCTGTCTTGTTGTTGGTGTATAGGAATGCCACTGATTTCTGTGCATTGATTTTATATCCTGCCACATTACTGAATTCCTGTATGAGTTCTAGCAGTTTTGGGGTGGAGTCTTTTGGGTTTCCCACATAAAGTAACATATCATCTGCAAAGAGTGAGTTTGACTTCTTCTTTGCCGATTTGGATGCCTTTGATTTCTTTTTGTTGTCTGATTGCTGTGGCTAGGACTTCTAGTACTATGTTGAATAGCACTGGGGATAGTGGACATCCTTGCCGTGTTCCTGACCTTAGGGGAAAAGCTCTCAGTTTTTCCCCATTGAGAATGATATTCACTGTAGGTTTTTCATAGATGGCTTTTATGATATTGAGGTATGTACCCTCTATCCCTATACTCTGAAGAGTTTTGATCAAGGAAGGATGGTGTACTTTGTCGAATGCTTTTTCTGCATCTATTGAGAGGATCATATGACTCTTGTTCTTTCTTTTGTTAATTTATCACGTTGATTAATTTCTGGATGTTGAAGCAACCTTGCAGCCCAGGGATAAATCCCACTTGGTCATGGTGAATAATCCTTTTCATGTACTGTTGGATCCTATTCGCTAGTATTTTGGTGAGAATTTTTGCATCCATGTTCATCAAGGATATGGATCTGTGCTTCTCCTTTTTGATGGGGTCTTTGTCTGGTTTGGGGATCAAGGTAATGGTGGCCTCATAAAACGAATTTGGAAGTTTTCCTTCCATTTCTATTTTTTGGAACAGTCTCAGGAGAATAGGTTTTAATTCTTCTTTAAATGTTTGGTAGAATTCCCCTGGGAAGCCATCTGGCCTTGGGCTTTTGTTTGTTGGGAGATTTTTGATGACTGCTTCAATTTCCTTAGTGGTTATAGGTCTGTTCAGGTTTTCTATTTCTTCCTGGTTCAGTTTTGCTAGTTGATACATCTCTAGGAATGCATCCATTTCTTCAATGTTATCTAATTTGCTGGCATATAGTTGCTCGTAATATGTTCTTGTAATTGTTTGTATTTCTTTGGTGTTGGTTGTGATCTCTCCTCTCATTCATGGTTTTGTTGATTTGGGTCATTTCTCTTTTCTTTTTGATAAGTCTGGCCAGGGGTTTATCAATCTTGTTAATTCTTTTAAAGAACCAGCTCCTAGGTTTGTTGGTCTGTTCTGTTCTTTTGTTTTCTATTTCATTGATTTCTGCTCTGATCTTTATTATTTCTCTTCTCCTGCTGGGTTTAGGCTTTATTTGCTGTTCTTTCTCCAGCTCCTTTAGGTGTAGGGTTAGGTTGTGTATTTGAGACCTTTCTTGTTTCTTGAGAAAAGCTTGTATTGCTATATACTTTCCTCTTAGGACTGACTTTGCTGTATCCCAAAGTTTTTGAACAGTTGTGTTTTCATTTTCATTGGTTTCCATGATTTTTTTTTTAACTCTTCTTTAATTTCCTGGTTGACTCATTCATTCCTTAGTAGGATGCTCTTTAGCCTCCATGTATTTTAGTTCTTTCTGACTTTCCTCTTGTGATTGAGTTCTACTTTGAAGGCGTTGTGGTCTGAAAATATGCAGGGAATAATCCCAATCTTTTGGTACTGGTTGAGACCTGATTTGTGACCTAGGATGTGATCACTTCTGGAGAATGTTCCATGGGCACTAGAGAAGAATGTGTATTCCATTGGTTTGGGATGGAATGTTCTGAATATGTCTGTGAAGTCCATTTGGTCCAGTGTGTCATTTAAAGTCTTTATTTCCTTGTTGATTTTTTGCTTAGATGATCTGTCCATTTCAGTCAAGGGGGTGTTATAGTTCTCCACTATTATTGTATTGTTGTCAATGTGTTTCTTTGCTTTTGTTATTAATTTCCTTATATAATTGGCTGCTCCCATGTTAGGGGCATAGATATTTAAAATTGTTAGATCTTCTTGTTGGATAGACCCTTTAAGTAGGATAGAGTGTCCTTCCTCATCTCTTATTACAGTCTTTGGTTTAAAATCTAAAATGTCTGATAGGAGGATTGCCACCCCAGCTTTCTTTTGATGTCCATTAGCATGGTAAATGGTTTTCCACCCCCTCATTTTCAATCTGGGGGTGTCTTTGAGTCTAAAATGAGTCTCTTGCAGACAGCATATCGATGGGTCTTGTTTTTTAATTCAATCTGATAGCCTGTGTCTTTTGATTGGGGCATTTAGCCCATTTACATTCAGGGTAACTATTGAAAGATATGAATTTAGTGCCATTGTATTGCCTGTAAGGTGACTGTTACTCTATATTGTCTGTGTTCCTTCTTGATCTCTGCTGCTTTTAGGCTCTCTCTTTGCTTAGAGGACCCCTTTCAATGCTTCTTGGAGGGCTGGTTTTGTGTTTGCAAATTCCTTTAGTTTTTGTTTGTTCTGGAAGCTTTTTATCTCTCCTTCTGTTTTCAATGACAGCCTAGCTGTATATAGTATTCTTGGCTGCATATTTTTCTCGTTTAGTGCTCTGAAGATATCTTGCCAGTCCTTTCTGGCCTGCCGTGTCTCCGTGGATAGGTCTGTTGCCAATCTAATGTTTCTACCATTATAGGTACATATCTCTTGTCCCGAGCTGCTTTCAGGATTTTATCTTTGTCTCTGAGACTCGTAAGTTTTACTATTAGATGTCAGGGTGTTGACCTATTTTTATTGATTTTGAGAGGGGTTCTCTGTGCCTCCTGGATTTTGATGCCTGTTTACTTCCCCACATTAGGGAAGTTCTCCGCTATAATTTGCTCCAGTATACCTTCTGCCCCTCTCTCTTTTTCTTCTTCTTCTGGGATCCCAATTATTCTAATGTTGTTTCATCTTATGGTATTGCTTATCTCTTGAATTCTGCCCTCGTGATCCAATAGTTGTTTCTCTCTCTTTTTCTCAGCTTCTTTATTTTCCATCATTTGGTCTTCTATATCACTGATTCTCTCTTCTGCCTCATTTATCCTGCAGTTAGTGCCCCCATTTTAGATTGTACCTCATTAATAACCTTTTTGATTTCGACTGGGTTAGATTTTAGTTCTTTTATTTCTCCAGAAAGGGTTTCTCTAATAATTTCCATGCTTTCTTCAAACCCAGCTAGTATCTTTAAAGTTATGATTCTGAACTCTAGGTCCGACATCTTACTAATGTCCATATTGAGTCCAGACGGTACTACCTCTTGTTCTTGTTGAAGTGATTTTTTCTGTCTTGTCATTTTGTCCAGAGGAGAAGAGATGAATGAGAGAACAAAATGCTAACAGGGTAACATCGTCCCCAGAAAATATACTCTAAACAAGTCAGAAAAGAAACCAGGGGAAAAGAAAGGGAAAGAAAGAAAAAAGAAAGAGAGAAAAAAAGAAAAAGATAAAAACAAACAAAAACAGAAAAAAAAAACAGAATATGATCAAATATGATCAGGCTGGTGCATATATCAGTGCCACACAGTAGATTTTGGGTGTATTTTGGTCTGTTAGAAGAAAGTGCCCCCCACTATAAAATACTCATGAAAGAAATTGAAGAAGACACAAAGAAATGGAAAAACGTTCCATGCTCATGGATTGGAAGAACAAACATTGTGAAGATGTCAATGCTACCTAGAGCAATCTACACATTCAATGCACTCCCCACCAAAATACCATCCACTTTTTTCAAAGAAATGGAACCAATAATCCTAAAATTTGTATGGAACCAGAAGAGACCCCGAATAGCCAGAGCAATTTTGAAAAAGAAAAGCAAAGCTGGCTGCATCACATTTCCAGACTTCCAGCTCTATTACAAAGCTGTCATCATCAAGACAGTATGGTACTGGCACAAAAACAGACACACAGATCAATGGAACAGAATCGAGAGCCCAGAAATGGACCCTCAACTCTATGGTCAACTCATCTTTGACAAAGCAGGAAAGAATGTCCAATAGCAAAAAGACAGTCTCTGCAACAAATGGTGTTGGGAAAATTGGACAGCC
>NW_027401204.1:0-4460 GCF_003265705.2 Callorhinus ursinus
ATTCTGGACTTCCAGCTCTATTACAAAGCTGTCATCATCAAGACAGTATGGTACTGGCACAAAAACAGACACATCAGTCAATGGAACAGAATCGAGAGCCCAGAAATGGACCCTCAACTCTATACTCAACTAATCTTTGACAAAGCAGGAAAGAATGTCCAACGGAAAAAAGACAGTCTCTTCAACAATTGGTGTTGGGAAAATTGGACAGCCACATGCAGAAGAATGAAACTGGACCATTTCCTTACACCACACACAAAAATAGACTCCAAATAGTTGAAAGACCTAAACGTGAGACAGGAGTCCATCAAAATCCTAAGAGAGAACACAGGCAGCAACCTCTTCGACCTCAGCCACAGCAACTTCTTCCTAGAAACATCGCCAAAGGCAAGGGAAGCAAGGGCAAAAATGAACTATTGGGATTTCATCAAGATAAAAAGCTTTTGCACAGCAAAAGAAACAGTCAACAAAACCAAAAGAAAACCCAGAGAATGGGAGGAAATATTTGCAACTGACATATCAGATAAGGGGCTAGTATCCTAAATCTAGAAAGAACTTATCAAACTCAACACCCAAAGAACAAATAATCCAATCAAGAAATGGGCAGAAGACATGAACAGTAATTTTCCAAAGAAGACATCCAAATAGCCAACAGACACATGAAAAAGTGTTCAACCTCACTCGGCATCAGTGAAATCCAAATCAAAACCTCAATGAGATACCAGCTCACACCAGTCAGAATGGCTAAAATTAACAAGTCATGAAATGACAGTTGTTTGCGGGAATGAGGAGAAAGGGGAACCCTCCTATACTGTGGGTGGGAATGCAAGCTGGTGCAACCACTCTGGAAAACAGTATGGAGTTTCCTCAAACAGTTGAAAATAGAGCTACCATGTGATCCAGCAATTGCACTACTAGGTGTTTACTGCAAATATAGAAATGTAGGGATCTGAAGGGGTACATACACCCTGATATTTATAGCTGCAATGGCTACAATAGCCAAACTCTGGAAAGAGCCCAGATTTCCATCGACAGATGAATGGATAAAGAAGATGGGGTATATATACACTGTGGAATATTATGCAGCAATCAAAAGGAATGAGATCTTGCCCTTTGCAACAACGTGGATGGAACTGGAGGGTGGTATACTGAGCGAAATTATTCAATCAGAGAAAGACATGTATCATATGACCTAACTAATATGAGGAATTCTTAATCTCCGGAAACAAACTGAGGGTTTCTGGAGTGGTGGGGGATGGGAGGGGCTGGGTGGCTGGGTGATAGACACTGGGGAGGGTATGTGCTATGGTGAGCACTGTGCATTGTGCAATACTGTTGAATCACAGATCTGTACCTCTGAAACAAATAATGCAATATATGTTAAGACAAAAAAAAAGAGGAGATAGCAGGAGAGTAAGAATGAAGGGGGGAAATTGGAGGGGGACACAAACCATGAGAGATGATGGACTCTGAAAAACAAAGGAGGGTCCTAGAGGGGAGGGGGGTGAGGGGATGGTTTAGCCTGGTGATGGGTATTAAAGAGGGCACGTTCTTTGTGGAGCACTGGGTATTATGCACAAACAGTGAATCATGGAACACTACATCAAAAACTAATGATGTAATATATTGTGATTAACATGACAATAAAACATTTAAAAAAAGAAATAAAAGGTATTCAAATTGGCAATGAAGATGTCAAACTCTCTCTTTTCGCAGATGATATTATACTTTATGTGGAAAATCCAAAAGACTCCACCCCCAAATTACTAGAACTCATACGGCAATTCAGTAATGTGGCAGGATACAAAATCAATGCACAGAAATCTGTTGATTTCTTATACACTAACAACGGAAGTGTAGAAAGAGAAATTAGAGAAACGATTCCATTTACAATAGCACCAAAAACCATACGATAACTTGGAATAAACCTATCCAAAGAGGTAAAGGATCTGTACTCTAGGAACCACAAAAAACTCATGAAAGAAATTGAAGAAGACACAAAAGATGGAAAAATATTCCATGCTCATGGATCTGAAGAATAAACATTGTTAAAATGTCTATGCTACCCAGAGAAATCTATACCTTCAATGCCATCCTGATCAAAATTCCAATGACATTTTTCAAAATGTTCGAACAAACAACCTTAAAAGTTGTATGGAATCAGAAAAGACCCCGAATTGCCAAGGAAATGTTGAAAAAGAAAAACAAAGCTGGGGGCATCACGTTGCCCGAATTCAAGCTGTATTACAAAGCTGTGATCACCAAGACAGCATGCTCCTGATACCAAAACAGACATGTAGACCAATGGAACAAATAGAGAACCCAGATATGGACCTTTAACTCTATGGTCAAATAATCTTTTACAAAGCAGGAAAAAACATGCAATGGAAAAGACAGTCTCTTCCATACATGGTGCTGGGAAAATTGGGCAGCTATATACAGAAGAATGAAACTTGACCATTCTCTAACACCATACACAAAGATAAACTCAAAATGGATGAAAGACCTCAATGTGAGACAGGAATCCATCAAAATCCTAGAGAAGAACATAAGGAGTAATCTCTTTGACATGGGCCACAGCAACTTCTTTCAAGATACATCTCCAAAACCTAGTGAAACAAAAGCAAAAATGAACTTTTGGGACTTCATCAAAATAAAAAGCTTCTGCACAGCAAAGGAAACTGTCAACAAAAATAGAGGCAACCCACAGAATGGGAGAAGATACTTGAAAATGATACAAATAAAGGGTTGGTATCCAAGATCTATAAAGAACTTCTCAAACTCAACACCCAAAAAACAAATAAGTCAAAAAATGGGCAGGGGGTATGAAAAGACAATTCTCTGAAAAGACATGCAAATGGCTAACAGACATGAAAAAAATATTCATCATCATTAGCCATCAGGGAAATTCAAATCAAAACCACATTGAGATACCACCTTATACCAGGTAGAATGGCAAAAATGGACAGGGAAAGAAACAACAAATGGAGAGGTTGTGGAGAAAGGGGACCCCTCTTACACTGCTGGTGGGAATGCAAGTTGGTACAGCCTATTTGGAAAACACTGTGGAGGTTCCTCAAAGATTTAAAAATAGAGCTACCCTATGACCCAGCAATTGCACTCCTGGGTATTTATCCCAAAGACACAGATGTAGTAAAAAGAAGGGCCATATGCACCCCAGTGTTCATAGCAGCAATGTCTACAATAGCCAAACTGTGGAAAGAACCAAGATGCTCTTCAACAGATGAATGGATAAAGAAGATGTGGTCCATATATACAATGGAATATTACTCAGCCATCAGAAAGGATGAATCCCCAACTTTTACATCAACATATGTACACTACAACTCTACCAAAAGCTGGGTTTGTCTCAAGCTTTTACTTCTGGTAGCTGCATTCTACACCCAACCCCATTCCATGGCACCAGAGTGGCAGGAATGTACTCTCCCATCATTTGTCTTCTGGCTTTGCCTGAAGGCTTGCTTTGGAAAGTGGCCAGTGAGTGTGATTTTTTAAAAAAAAAATTTATTGTTATGTTAATCACCATACATTTCATCATTAGTTTTTGATGTAGTGTTTTTTCCATGATTCATTGTTTGTGTGCTCCATGCAGAACGTGCCCTCTATAATACCCATCACCAGGCTAACACGTTCCCCTACCCCTTTCCCCTCTAGAACCCTCAGTTTGTTTTTCAGAGTCCATAGTCTCTCATGGTACGTCCCCTCCTCCGATTTCCACCCCTTCATTTTTCTGCTCCTGCTATCTTCTTTTTTCTTTTTTCTTAACATATATTGCATTATTTGTTTCAGAGATACAGATCTGTGATTCAAAAGTCTTGCACAATTCACAGCGCTCACCATAGCACATACCCTCCCCAATGTCTGTCACCTAGCCACCCCGTCCCTCCCACCCCACTCCCACTACAGCAACCCTCAGTTTGTTTCCTGAGATTAAGAATTCCTCATATCAGTGAGGTCATATGATACCTGTCTTTCTCTGATTGACATATTTCACTCAGCATAACACCCTCCAGTTCCATCCACGTCATTGCAAATGGCAAGATCTCATTCCTTTTGATGGCTGCATAATATTCCATTGTGTATATATACCACAGCTTCTTTATCCATTCATCTGTCGATAGACATATTGGCTCTTTCCACAGTTTGGCTATTGTGGACATTGCTGCTGTAAACATCGGGGTGCACGTACCCTTTTGGATCCCTACATTTGTATATTTGCAGTAAATACCCAGTAGTGCAATTGCTGGATCATATGGTAGCTCCATTTTCAACTTTTTGAGGAACCTCCATAATGTTTTCCAGAGTGGTTGCACCAGCTTGCATTCCAAACAACAGTGTAGGAGGGTTCCCCTTTCTCCACATCCCTGCCAACATCTGTCATTTCCTGACTTTTTAATTTTAGCCATTCTGACTGGTGTGAGGTGGTATCTCATTGAGGT
>NW_027401205.1:0-4460 GCF_003265705.2 Callorhinus ursinus
CTGCTTGTGTTCCTGCTCTCGCTCTCTCTCTGTCAAATAAATAAAATCTTTAAAAAGTAATAATAATAATAATATAGTACTGTTCTTAATTTACTTAAGTTTCTTTACTTAACATAAAAATGTGTTAACTATAGAATTATATATATAGTGATATGTAAACTTAACATACTTTTTCTTGTATTAACTGATTTCTTGTTATATTAGGCTGCCAAACTGAAATAGCTTAATATTTTAAAATTTCAGTACGTGAAACATAGACACAAGATACACAGGGGTGAAAAAATTAGAATGGGCTTGTGAAAGCCATCTCTCAGGGTAGTCAGCTGACAGAGTAATTTCTGATCACATAGATACAACCTTGTGTCATCTTTATTGCAAATATCTAGAAAGTTAATTAACATAAGAATGTTAATGTTTTATACACATAAATTGTGAAAGTAATGAAATTTTAACTATTTTTAGGATATAAAATTCGTATTTAGTTTTAGATCTTAATGCGAAACATGGAACAAACAGCTGTTTAAGTCTCCTTGTGATATATCCACATGCAGTAAGAGGCAACCATCTATCAAAAGTTGCCTATTAAAAGAATTCCTCAATCTCATTCTTTTGTGTGCCCTGGTATACTTATATTTCAGTGAAACACAGAATTAACACATACAACACACACACACACACACAAATGAAATCTGCCAAGTAGGTATCAGCTATCTACTTTAAGGTAATGCTATGATTTCCCTCATCAACTATCATTTAGTTATCTGAAGTCAGTCTTCTAAAACTATTTGGTCAGAGTAATACCTTGAAAAATAATGTTATCATCCAAGAATGCGTGTCTATGGAGAGGAGGATTCATTATGGCACTAGGATTGAGATTTCCTGAGATAATATCAGTTAACAGCTATTAATACAATTAAAATGACAAAGACTAAAGAAAATTAAGTTGAGCAGACATTTAACAGGTGTATGCATCTTGACAAAAGAAACAGAAGTGCTAAAAATTTAATTTTACTATTATTGAGGACCTACAAAGAAATGGTCTGTAATTTGCCAGGCAAGTCATAATACACTCATATAATAGTAATAGCAAGGTTGGTAAAATCTTATTTCTAGTAGAAAGTTGTAGGTCTCAACAACAAAGATACCAAACTTTTTTTTAGGAAAAATAGGATTTGGGACAATCAGAAATTCCAGATCTTTGTATTTAGATCCATTTCCCAACACATTTCATCAGGAGATGATCACCTGTCTTAAAGGACAATTCCATAATGTCCGTGGTGTAAAGGAAAAGTAAATCATTGGATTTGGGGAATTTAAGTTTTATAGCTGAAGTGTCAATAACACTACCAGAGTTGAATAGATCCCAAGTGTCATACTGAAAAGTCAGTATAAATGACTAATTCTGTGTGGTGAGAAAGTTGATGGGCTTCTTATACCAAGCTATCTAAAGAGAGAGGGGAACAGTCAACTCTAGAGGATTGCTTCATTTTACTAACTGGGGAAAAGGAACATCTGAAGATCTGACCACCAGAAACCTTGCAAGGAATAATATTGAGAGAAATTCAGCAGTATTAATCATTAATATCAGTGCCAATGGGTGGATTCCATGAATGAAACAAGGTTTGCAATTAGAAAACGTCCTCAGGATACAATGGGTAATATAAATAATGTCAGATGTGGTAAATTACATTTAAAAGCACTGTCATTCCCATTTGAATCCCTACAGTGACTCAAGTCTGCTTATCACAGCCTCCTACCATCCCCTTGAAAATAAGAAACAGGGAAACCTCGTGATGGGCTAAACAAAAGAAATACAGATTTGTACTCTTGCTGACTGTGGATCATCCATGGTTGACTCATGCTGTTTCTATTTTTATAGATAGTCATGATCAAACAGATATAGTAACTTCTCATTTAGGAATAAAACTACCACCACCACCACCAACAGAGCAACAAAATCTTTTTTTTGGGGGGGGGATTCTCTTTCCATCACTTTCATTAGAGAAGGATATTGAGGAGCACACATAAGAGAATACACCTGAACTTGTACCTTGATGGAAGACAAATGTTTGATACTTGTTCTGGGGCAGGTAAATAGGGCTTCCAAGGTCATGTTTCCTGATCCTCCACTTTGCTTCCTTTGAAGAAAGCCTTAGTGGCAGGTGAAGAACTGTTTGATTAACTGCCAAGTTAAGCCTGAGGGAGCATCCTCAGGAGTCCCTCTCTGGCAGGCTCTTCTAACTGGTCTTTCTCCTATTATGCTTGCAAATATTGGCTAATGTCCATTAATCACATGAATTGGAGACAATGGATTTTGGATAATTTTCTCCCTTTCTCATAAAGAGAATAAATCATTCCAGACAACCTGCACAAGCAATTCAGCTGAATTCTAACCTAGGGTGGACTTACTGCTATCAAGGGGGAAGTTTGGGTTGATGGTTCTTCTGAGCTGCCCAGCTCAATGGTTTTTCTGTTCACATTGTCAGCTTTTTCTTGCAGGGTGTGTTGTAATGGAGACTTAAGCTATAGAAGGAATGTGGGGAACTATTTCTGTTGGGAAAAAAAATGTTCAGCCTCCTTAACTTTCAGCATTAACTTTCCGCATAATTCTCCCCTTATGCTAGAATTTCTAGTTTGCCATTTGTAAAACTGAAATGAAAAGAGGAAGTATAATATTAGCAATCAGTTGCAACATTCAAAGAAAAGCACATGAATGGGGGCCTGAGTGGCTTAGTTGTTAAGCGTCTGCCTTCGGCTCAGGTCATGATCCTAGGGTCCTGGGATCCAGCCCTGCATCAAGCTCCCTGCTTGGCAGGAAGCCTGCTTCCCCCTCTCCCACTCCCCCTGCTTGTGTTCCTTCTCTCCCTGTGTCTCTCTCTGTCAAATAAATAAATAAAATCTTTAAAAAAAAAAAAAGAAAGAAAAGCACATGAAGCTTTTTTTTTTTTTTTTTTTTTTAAGATCTACTAGCTGCTTTTCAATGCATAAAGTCTAATGATCAACTACCACGAAGGAGCAATGAGGGCCTTGGAGTTCAGCTGTTTGCAAGTGAGGCAGTATCTGTGGTCAAATAAACACGGATATAAAGCCAGGGGCAGACAACCCTAGGCTTCCAGGAAGCATAATCCTGCAGTCATTTAATAGCAGTACAGGAAGAATGTGGTCTAATCAGATTTCTCTGTAACAACTTCAAGCATACAAAACTTAGAGCCTCAGCAAGCAGCCTCAATAGGATACTCTTTATCTCTACCCACTGGCATTTCAGAAACTATTTGAAAACCAACTCTTTAAATATAAGAACTACTTCTAAAATTATTGCCAAAAAAGTTATTAAAACATGTTTTCACTGAAAGAGCATTTTAGTTGTTTTTATGTCAAATAGATATTTTAAATCAAACAGTTAAAGCAATACTTCAAAATGCTATTTTTCCATAATTAAACTTGAAGTACAATATTTATTACAAATAAAATCTAAGATTCCATTTTTGATATGGCAGCAAGAACTCTTGTCCCTAGCAGGTGTTACGGAAGAATCATACAACAACAAAGGGAAACAGTAGATGCTTGCATCAGAGTCTACTTTTAAAATATTTTCTTGCTATAAAATTGAAGAGTAGTTTATAGTCACAGTATTAATAACAAGAAAAAAATACATTCATATATAGAATATATACTTCCCTCTAATTTTGCTATAAATGCTAGTGATCTATATTGTATTTAAAGTTCTGATAATAAGAAAAAGTCCAAAAAATAGCATAATTACCCACCTATTTTTTCCATGAAAATTGGATATGTGTATCATTTGACTAAAATTTTACTTTGTTTCTATTTATATTTTAGAAATAATAAAATATTGAACAACTATTCGTGTAAGATAAAGCTCAAATTTAATATAGAAATAATAATGATATGTTCTGCATGGAGCACTGGGTGTCATATGCAAACAATGAAATGAATCATGGAACACTACATCAAAAACTAATGATGTAATATATGGTGGTTAACATAACATAATAAAAAAAGAAATAATAATGATAATAAAGACGTACTGAATTTTCTAGGTAATATTTTCAGATTGTGGTCTGATCCAGATTTCTCCTAATATTAAGGAATTAATATTCCAAAGTATTAAGTAAATAGTTAAAACAGAAAAGTCTAAATAAAATTCAAGGGAATCCTCAGTATTTAGAAATAGGACAGAGAATCAGTCTCTCCAGTGTTTAATCTTGTACATACAAATTTAGAGGGTCCCCCCTGCAACTGCCTAGAAAAAGAGAAAATACTCGAGCAGGAAAAAAGAAAATATAGAAGACAAAAGCCAATTGAAGAATGCAGGCTAGGAAAATAAAATTCCAAAGAATAGAAAAGATATTTACCACAAGTGTTTTACACTAGAACATTTTTTATGAAAAAAAATTTGATAAATAAGAATTCAAATAGGAGATGATAAACTGAATTAA
>NW_027401206.1:0-4458 GCF_003265705.2 Callorhinus ursinus
GTTCCATGCTTATGGATTGGAAGAACAAACATTGTGAAGATGTCAATGCTACCTGGAGCAATCTACACATTCAATGCAATCCCCATCAAAATACCATCCACTTTTTTCAAGGAAATGGAACAAATAATCCTAAAATTTGTATGGAACCAGAAGAGACCCCGAATAGCCAGAGGAATATTGAAAAAGAAAAGCAAAGCTGGCGACATCACAATTCCGGACATCCAGCTCTATTACAAAGCTGTCATCATCAAGACAATATGGTACTGGCACAAAAACAGACACATAGATCAATGGAACAGAATAGAGAGCCCAGAAATGGACCCTCAACTCTATGGTCAACTCATCTTTGACAAAGCAGGAAAGAATGTCCAATGGAAAAAAGACAGTCTCTTCAAAAATGGTGTTGGGAAAATTGGACAGCCACATGCAGAAGAATGAAACTGGACCATTTCCTTACAGCACACACAAAAATAGACTCCAAATGGTTGAAAGACCTAAATGTGAGACAGGAGTCCATCAAAATCCTAGAGGAGAACACAGGCAGCAACTTCTTCGACCTCAGCCACAGCAACTTCCTCCTAGAAATATCGCCAAAGGCAAGGGAAGCAAGGGCAAAAATGAACTATTGGGATTTCATCAAGATAAAAAGCTTTTGCACAGCAAAAGAAACAGTCCACAAAACCAAAAGACAACCAACAGAATGGAAAAAATTTGCAAATGACATATCAGATAAAGGGCTAGTATCCAAAATCTATAAAGAACTTATCAAACTCAACACCCAAAGAACAAATGATCCAATCAAGAAATGGGCAGAAGACATGAACAGACATTTTTCCAAAGAAGACATCCAAATGGCCAACAGACACATCAAAAAGTGCTCCACATCGCTCGGCATCAGGGAAATCCAAATCAAAACCTCAATGAGATACCACCTCACACCAGTCAGAATGGCTAAAATTAAACAAGTCAGGAAACGACAGATGTTGGCGGGGATGTGGAGAAAGGGGAACCCTCCTACACTGTTGGTGGGAATGCAAGCTGGTGCAGCCACTCTGGAAAACAGTATGGAGGTTCCTCAAAAAGTTGAAAATAAAGCTACCCTATGACCCAGGAATTGCACTATTGGGTATTTACCACAAAGATACAAATGTAGGGATCCAAAGGAGTACATGCACCTTGATGTTTATAGCAGCAATGTCCACAATAGCCAAACTGTGGATAGAGCCAAGATGTCCTTCGACAGATGAATGGATAAAGAAGATGTGGTATATATACACAATTGAATATTATGCAGCCATAAAAAGGAATGAAATTTTGCCATTTGCAACGACATGGATGGAACTGGAGGGTGTTATGCTGAGTGAAATAAGTCAGTCAGAGAAAGACATGTATCATAGGACCTCACTGATATGAGGAATTCTTAACCTCAGGAAACACACTGAGGGTTGCTGGAGTGGTGGGGGATGGGAGGGATGGGGTGGCTGGGTGATAGACATTGGGGAGGGTATGTGCTATGGTGAGCGCTGTGAATTGTGCAAGACTATTGAATCACAGATCTGTACCTCTGAAACAAATAATGCAATATATGTTAAGAAAAAAAAAAGAAAAAGATAGCAGGAGGGGAAGAATGAAGGGGAGTAAGTCGGAGGGGGAGACAAACCATGAGAGAGGATGGACTCTGAAAAACAAACTGAGGGTTGTAGAGGGGAGGGGAGTGGGAGGATGGGTTAGCCTGGTGATGGGTATTAAAGAGGGCACATTCTGCATGGAGCACTGGGTGTTATGTACAAACAATGAATCATGGAACACTACATCAAAAACTAATGATGTAATGTATGGTGATTAACATAACAATAAAAAATAAAATAATAAAATAAAATAAAATGCATGGGGGATTGCTACAATAAAAAAAAAAAAGGCAGTAGGAAAATGCCTGGGCTGTGCATGCCTGTAGGCTTCATCAGTGCTGCAGGAGAGTGCCCTGTATGCACATGAATGCAGGCCCCAGGATGGGGGTCGAAAAATGCTGTGACTACTTATGCTTTCCAGCCCCAACCAGGGAGTAGGGGATTGATGCAATCACCCACATTCTCTGGCCGCAGCAAGGCAGCAGGAAGGTGCCATACACAAGCCTGTCTGTTTGTACTAACAGGGTAGGTGGAGAACACACAAATGGCCTCAGCCAGCATCTCCATGGGGGTGTAGATGAGGGCGCTTATTTGGGATAATCATGATTTTTATCCTTCATGTTGTTAATATGATATATTGCGTTGCTTGATTTGCCAATATTGAACTGTCCTTGTGTCCTCAGAATAAATCTCACTTGATTGTGGTGCACAATCCTTCTAATGTGGTTTGGTAATATTTTGTTGAGGGTTTTTGCATTTATGTTCATCAGTGATATTGGTCTATAGTTTTCTTTTTTTATAGTATCTTTTTCTGCTATTGATATCAGGGTAATGCTGACCTCACAGAATGAACTGGGAAGGTTTTCTTCCATTTTGGGGGAATACTGTGAGGAGAATAGGTATTAACTCTTCTTTATTTTTTTAAAGTTTTTATTTTAATTCCAGTTAACATATAGTGTTATATTAGTTTCAGGTGTACAATATAGTAATTCAACACTTCCATACAGCACCTAGTGCTCATCACAAATGTACTCCTTAAAACCCATCACCATTCCCCTCTGATAACCATCAGTTCGTTCTCTATAATTAAGTCTGTTTCTTGATTTCTCTCTCTTATTTTTTACCCTTTGCTTATTTGTTTTGTTTCTTAAGTTCCACATATGAGTGAAATCAGATGGTATTTGTCTTTCCCTGACTGACTTATTTTGCTTAGCATTATACTCTCTAGCTCTATCCATGTCATTGCAAATGGCAAAATATCATTCTTCTTTATGGATGAATAATATTCATATCATGCCATATCTTCTCTAGCCATTCATCTATTGATGGAAACCTGGGCTGCTTCCATAATTTGGTTATTGTAAATAATACTGCTATAAACATAGGGGTGCATGTATTCCTTCAAATTAGTGTTCTTGTATTCTTTGGATAAATACCCAGTAGTGTGATTACTGGACCATAGGGTAGTTCTACTTTTTTTTTTAAAAGATTTTATTTATTTATTTGACAGAGAGAGACAGAGAGAGGGAACACAAGCAGGGAGAGTGGGAGAGGGAGAAGCAGGCTTCCCGCAGAGCAGGGAGCCCGATGCGGGGCTCGATCCCAGGACCCTGAGATCATGACCTAAGCTGAAGGCAGATGCTTAACGACTGAGCCACACAGGCGCCCCAGGGTAGTTCTATTTTTAACTTTCTGGGGAACCTCCATACTATTTTCCATAGTGGCTGCACCAGTTTGCATTCCCATAAACACTGCACAAGTGTTTCTTTTTCTCCACATTCTCGCCAACATCTGAGCTCTTCTTTAAATGTTAGGTAGGTAGGATTCACTTATGTCCTGGACTTTTGTTTGTTGGGAGTTTTTGATTACCAGTTCAGTTTTGTTACTAAAATCCAGTATGTTCAGATTTCTATTTCTTCCTGATTCGGGTTTGGAAGAGTGTATGTTTTTAAGAATCTATCTATTCCTTCTCAATTGTCCAGTTCATTGGCATATAATTTTTCTTTTCTTTTTCTTTTTAAAGTAATCTCTGTGCCAAAAGTGGGGCTTGATCTCATAACCCCAAGATAAAGAGTCACGTGCTCTACTAACTGAGCCAGCCAGGAGTTCTGGCATATAATTTTCATAGTAGTTCTTATTATTCTTTGTATTTCTGTAGTGTTGATTGTTAGTTTTCTTCTTTAATTTCTGATTTTGAGTCCTCTCTTTTATTCTTGATGAGTCTGGCTAAGGGTTTACCAATTTTATCTTTTCAAAGAACCAGCTCTTGGTTTCATTGATCTCATCTATTATTTTTAAAGTCTCCATTTATTTCTGCTCAAATTTTATTATTTCCTTCCTTCTACTCTTTGGGTTTTGTTGTTCCTCTTCTAGTTCCTTTAAGTGTAAGGTTTGGTGGTTTATTTGAGATTATTCTTGTTTCCTGAGGTAGGCCTGCATTGCTCTAAACTTCCCTCTTAGAACTGCTTTTGTCATATCCCAAAGGTTTTGGACTGTTGTGTTTTCATTTTCATTTGTCTCTGCGTTTTTTTGTTTGTTTTGTTTGTTGTTTGTTTGACCCATTGGTTGTTTAGAAGTATGTTGTTTAGTCTCCACATGCTTGTGATTCTCCAGTATTTTTCTTGAAACTGATTTTTAGTTTTATACCCTGTGCTCAGAAAAGATGCTTGATATGATTTCAATCTTCTTAAATTTTTGAGACTTGTTTTATGGACTAACGTGATCTATTCTGGAGAATGTTATATGTAT
Organism: Callorhinus ursinus; assembly: GCF_003265705.2. Taxonomy (NCBI): domain Eukaryota; kingdom Metazoa; phylum Chordata; class Mammalia; order Carnivora; family Otariidae; genus Callorhinus; species Callorhinus ursinus. The sequence continues at coordinate 4,377 of NW_027401206.1, forward strand.
ATTTGAAAATAATGTATATTCTGTTTTGGGATGGAATATTTATATAACATTCCATATATATATATATATATATATATATATA
>NW_027401207.1:0-4458 GCF_003265705.2 Callorhinus ursinus
GGTCAGAGGCCTGGAGGTGCCCGACTCTAAAGCATGTTTGAGTTTGAAACACCGCTGGTCCGTGCAGCCTGTCCACCCCGGTGTCCTGCTGGATAAGCACGTCTTCCAAAGAGCACTCCAAGGCAGGCAGATACAAAATGAGGATCCGATGACGGTCTCCAGGTTGTGCATGGCGGACACCCCAATTGCTTCTTGGATCCGTGGGGAGAATCCCCGCATGACTGCTCGGCACTCCTGCTCTGTATACGTTTAATGCACACCTCCTGACACACCACAGATTCCAGAGCTGGGAGCCTGCAGGGGAGTCTGAGTCAGTCACTGGGGGGTCTTGGTGAAAGACAGTTGTGGGCAGAGAGAGCAGGGAGTGCAAAGGCCCTGGGGCAGAGCAAGCCTGGGGATTCAAGAATTAAAGGAAGGGGGCCATACAGCAGGAGGTGAAGCTGGCGAAGGCTGTGGCCAGCAGGTTATCCAAAGCCGATACCTGTGGGGAGACGTCGTTCGTTTCAAGAGCGGAAGGGAACTCCTGGATCTTGTGTGTGTTTCTTGTTTTATTTTTGCCTGGCATCCGAAGGGAGGGCCGTCTTCAGCCTGTGAAGTCGGGGCCAACCCCTGCTGATTTGCACCAGAACTGCCTTGCGGTCCCATCCTCTCAGACGGTGGAAGGACGGAGGGTCAGCTGACCATTTCTGAGTCTGTCGTTCTGAGTTTTAACGCAGCCATGGGCTTCTGTAGCCAACGTTACAGTCCCCTCAAAACTCCCTAGTGGTGCCCCTCACAGTCAAACCTCCCCGACCCAACCCCTAACGGCCGCCAGTCTGTTCTCTTTCACTGCGGTTTTGTCTTTTTGAGAATTCATGTAAATGAGGGCGCCTGGGTGGCTCAGTCGGTTAAGTGTCCGACTCTAGATTTCGGCTCAGGTCACGATCTCAGGGTCCCGGGATCGAGCCCCGCATCGGGCTCCATGCTCATCAGGGAGTCTGCTGGAGATTCTCTCTCTCCTTCTGCCCCTCTCCCTTCCTCTCTCCTTCTCTAAAATACATAAATAAATAAAAAGAATTCATGTAAATGGAATCAGACAATGTGTAGCCTTTCGAGTCTGGCTTCTTTCACTTAGCGTAATACCCTGGAAATAATTCCAGTAATCCGTTCTTTCTTATTGCCAAGTAGTATCCATTGATACGTTGAAGTTTTTTGATCAGCTTAACCAGTTAAAGGGGATTTTGGGTTGTTTCCAATTTGGGGCTATTAGTAGTAGAGCTGCTGCAAGACATTTTAAAATTTATTTAAATAATATACTTTTTAAATACTTTATTCATTTATTTGACAGACACGGCGAGAGAGGGAACACAAGCAGGGGGAGTGGGAGAGGGAGAAGCAGGCTTCCTGCCGAGCAGGGAGCCCGATGCGGGGCTCGATCCCAGGACCCTGGGATCATGACCCGAGCAGAAGGCAGACGCTTAATGACTGAGTCACCCAGGCGCCCCTATTTAAATAATATTCTTTATATAAGCCACTGTGTATGAAATCGTATCCTATCAATATCTAATCAATATACAAAATGGTGAATGAGACATGTCACATCATTTTTTACATTAAAAATTTTCTCTTGTGGTAAAATATAGATCACAAAATTTACCATCTTTGCCGTTTTTAGGTGCACAGTGCAGCAGCCTCAGTACATTCAGGACCTTGTGCACACATCACAACTCTCCACTTTCAGATTTTGCATTATCCCAAACAGGAGCAAGGACTCCCTGTTTTGCCCTCCCCAACTCCTGGAAACCACCGCTCTCTTCTGTCTCCATGGACTGGCCTGTTCTAGCCCGGTTGTCACTTTGTGCCTGGCTCGTTCGCGTCATGTAATGTTTTCAAGGTCCCACGTACCACGTGGCCGAGCGGTCGGATAATACTCCGTTGTCTGGATAGGTCACATTTTGTTTGTTTCTCTGCTGATGGACCCTTGGGGCATCTCCCCGTCTGGCTACTGTAAGTAATGCTGCTCTGGATGTGGGTACAAGCTCTGGTGTGAGTCCCTGCTTTCCGTTCTTCGGGTACGGCCCTGGAGGTGGGGTCCTCAGATCATATGGTAACTGTTTCACATTTTAAGGACACACCACCTGCTTTCCCAGAGCAGCCGCCCCATTTCACGTTTCCACCCGCAGCGCACAAGGATTTCAGTCCCTCCACATCTCTCTCCCAACAACCCCCGAGCCCCAGGAGGCAGAGACTGTTCCCTTGAGCCCCTGCAGCGCCCAGCACTGTGCCTGACACACAGTCGGTGCTCAATCAGATACCTCTGATGGGGACTAGGGTGTGTCACCCCAACATCTGCCACTTTGGACACCAGTTATCTCCAGCTAAAGGCATCTGAGTTCCTGAAATCCCTTATCTGCCCCAAAGCAGAGCCTCACAGACAGAGACAGGGTCATGACTCCTCCCGGGATCAACTCAATCTCTTGTGGGAGGCCCACCCCACCCACACAGGCGCCCGGACAGTCCTCCAGCTGTCATATTCCCGTCTGTTCTGCAAGGGGCCCGTTTATCTTCCCTAACACCCATGCTGTTTTGACAGTGCCTTTCCTACCCACCCCCCACCCCTACTATGTGAGGTGTAGAGACCCCGAATTCTGACGGCTTTGAGTCAGGCCCCTGCTTTCTCCCATGTGTCACACGGGCTGTGCACACGTGACTAGACGAGGACACGGGAGCAGGGGAGGGATGAGCACTCGGCTCTTCGGGGCAGGGGACCAGCAAGGACGAGGGGCTAGAGGAGAGGGACCCTAAGGGACATGACGTCTGAGGAGTCGTAGCTTGCAGATTGCAGAGCCCTCTGGCTCTGCCGAGAGCTTTGGGTTTTGTTATTTCGTCAAAATAAATGGCTAATGCTGGTAACGCTGGGAGCAGAGGGGAGGAAAGAATCTCTTCCTCCCACATCTCAGGGGTGCGGGGAGGGAAATCAGGGCCCAGCATGGGGGAGGCCCCTCGTGAATGCTGACTTCAGGCCTGGGCCTCCAAGAATGACCCTGAGACACGTCTGCCACGCAACGTTATCAGAACATAACGGAGAGAATTTGCCCCAGCTTGGGGGCCGAACACTCAGGTCTTTTATCTACTTGCCAGAATACAAATATCTTCATTTCTGTTTCTCAGAAGAATCCTGTAGGTACAAGTCAGATAGCAGCCAAATGTTGTTTGAGCTTGACTGTAAACCAGGATTATAAACTCGTATGAGTTTTCCAGGCATATCTCAGTGAATCCCCAAAGTACCATTATTCTCATTTGCTAATGAGTAAACTTGTGGCTCAGAGAGCTTAGGACACATCTGGACTGGATATAGCCGGCCGTGGGAAGATGTTCGCAGGAGACCCTTCCAGGAAGGGGGGGAGCAGCAGTACAAAGGCCCTGGGGCAGACCAGTTTTGTTCTCTGCACGGAGCAGGACAGGGGCAGTAACACAGGAAAGGAGTGAGAGCGGGATCAGGACGGGATGGGGGAGGTTGGCAGGAGCACACGGAGGCTTTTCATCCTGCTCTAGCACTTATGAAGGGCCTACTGTGTGCTGAGCCCTGGTTTCAAGTCCTCCCGCCCCCCCCTTTCCTTTCCTGTACTCCAGCTGCGGGCTCCAAGGTCGCGCCTGAGCCTGCTGGGCCCCCACAGCCAACGATCACCTCCGTGGGAGGATGGGGCGTCCGGACAGACCTCAGGCCAGCCTGGCCGGGGAGAGCGACTCCCCGACGCTATCTCTGCCTCAGAGGCCCATCCAGTGTGTTCAAATGCGTCCTGGGCTGTGTGACAGACAGTGCTGCAGGGACTCTGGCTGCTGCAGCCTTTGCTGAGACGGACAAAAATCGGAGTCTCCTCCGAGCACGTTTCTCATCCCCATTCCGTCAGAAATTTCCGGGGAGGCCCTCCTGTGTGCCGGAAGCTATTCTAGACATGCAGAGTACAACGAGACGCCAACGGGTCCCATCTGCTCCTGTCCGGGGGTCAGGGACTGACAGGGGAGATACCTGCACCCTCATTCACTCATTCACAAGTCCATTCACATGCACACAATGGGACATTATTCAGCACCAAAAAGAAGTGAGCTTCAAGCCCGAAAGGAAAGGACGAGGAGGAAACTTCCATGCGCATTACCAAGTGAAAGCCAGTCTGGAAAGGCTGCATGGGTAGGATCCCAGCTCGTTGCATTCTGGACCCGGCAGAGCTAAGGGGGCAGTAAAAAGAGGAGTGGTTGCCAGGGTTCGGGGAAGAGGGACCCACAGGGGCGCACAGAGGACTTCGAGGGAGCAAAAATACTCTTCTCCGTGAGACCATAATGATGGGTTCGGGAGAATTACTTTACATTAGTCCGAACCCAGAGAACCTGTAACACCAAGGGTGAACCCACAGCCGCACGGACCAGCGGTGTCTCAAACTCAAACATGCTTTAGAGTCGGGCACCTCCAGGCCTCTGACC
>NW_027401208.1:0-4458 GCF_003265705.2 Callorhinus ursinus
AACCTCGGCACCTCGGGCTGTTAGCTCGGGGTCCCCTGTGCCTCGCTATACTGTCGTCTCTTTTTCTCAGTTCCTTCACCGCCCCAGGTCCCTGACTCTCCGAGGTGGACAAGCGGCGCCCGAACAGGGACCTGAAGCCCCTGTCGAGGAGTGATCGGCCAGCGCTAGGAACCCTACAGAAGGTGGTAAGCAGGAAAGTTTATTACAGGATTATGGGGCAATCAAATGTGAAAGCATCAAGTTTTGCTGCATTGATACATCATTTTCTTAAAGAATATGGAGCTAAAGTTACTAAGCAGCACATAGAAAAATGTTTGGAAACAGTAGTTGAATATAATCCTTGGTTTCCAGACGAAGGCTCTTTAGATGAGGAGACTTGGATCTGAGTGAAGGATAATGTCTTGAAGGCTATGAGACAGGGTGAAACGATTCCCCTTGATCTCTGGCCCATTTGGGCTTTAGTACGAGTGGTTATCAATACTATGGAAACTGGGGATAAGTTATCCCCGGCTGAGGTTGCTAAAGAAACTACTAACTCTTTACCTACGTATGAATTAGATGATGGGGCTTTAGAAAGGCTAAGACTGAAAGTAAAAAAGTTTTCGCCGCTTCACAGTCCCGGCCGTTACCCACGGCCGCCCAGCTTTTAATGGAGGACCCCACCGAAGATGATCAACCTCCCTCCACAATAGATTTATTCTCTTTCAAATGATCCTCCCTAGCTCTCTCACCTCTCGAAAAGGAACTCCGATGGCAAGGAGCTAATTATCTATTTATGGCTTTCCCCATAGACCCACCACAAGCTGCTGGTCCCGTCTATGAGGGATTAGATTTAAATACCTTAAGGGAACTAAAGAAGGCTTGCCACTTGTATGGACCCACAGCCCCTTATACTATAGAGATTTTGAAAGCTTGGGCAAATTCTGGGGAGTGGATCCCTCATGACTGGCATATGGTTGCACAGGCTTGCCTTAAGCCACAAGATTTATTACAATGGAAAATGTGGTTATCAGATGCCGCCTATATGAAAGCCCGGGAGCATTGGGCTAACCCAGCCATGCATCATATTTCTTTTGAAATGCTCACTGGCTCTGGCCCCTTTTCAGATGTTCGAGAGCAATTGGTTAACACCCCACCTGCAGCCACAGTACAGGTGTCTGAAATCGCCCTCGCAGCTTGGGAAAAGCTAACCCTTTCAGGGGAAGCGGGGCAAAGTTATATAAAAATTGTGCAAGGCCCTACAGAAGCATATACTGATTTTATTTCTTGGCTTAAAATGGCTATTGACCGCCAAGTCGATAATAAACCTGCTAAAGAGCACTTGCTAAGACAGTTTGCTTTTGAAAATGCTAATGAGGACTGCCAAGCGGCCATCCGGCCACATAGGGAAACAGGAAACATTCTCGATTATCTTCATCTATGTAGAAACATTGATACTCTTACATATCAAGCTCAGATAGCCTCCCTTCAGCTCATGGCCCTACAAAAACAACAGGATATAAAATGTTATCATTGTGGGAAAGTAGGACATGTCAAGAAGGAATGCCATAAAGCCCCCCAACCTAGAGCCAATTCCCTTTCTAATACTGCCCCTAGCCTCTGCCCTCGTTGTGGCAAAGGCAAACATTGGGCCAAGGAATGCAAATCCAAATTTGACAGGCAAGGTAACCCACTCCCGTTAAGGTTGGTAAACGGGATGCAGGGCCACCCCCGGGCCCCGAACAACAATGGGGGATTCAATATGTCGCCTCTCCAGCAACTTCTGCTGCGCACATAAACCCTCCGTGTTATCCCTCAGTCCTGCTACCCAGGGAAGTGCTGCAGTAGATTTAACCACTCCTTTTACAGTAACTCCTTCTTCACCCTGGTCTTGGACCTCAAAAAATACCCACGGGTTATTATGGACCTTTACTAAGAGGAACCATGGGTCTTGCGCTAGGAAGGTCTAGCCTAAATCTTAAAGGAATCCAGTTGATGACTGGAGTAATAGATTCTGACTATGAAGGAGAAATAATGGTGGTTGCACAGACTCAGGTTCCTTGGACTTTTAAGGGAGGAGATAGAATTGCTCAGTTATTATTACCCTATGTAAATATTGGTCAGTCCCAACAGATTGGACGAGGAGGATTCGGTAGTACTGATCCTCTCATGGTTAAATGCGTTTCATTATTGACTCAGACTGACCATCCTCCTATGACTCTTAAAATTAGAGGAAGGACTTTCTCAGGTCTAGTAGATTCTGGAGCCGATATTTCAGTAATATCCTCCCAGCATTGGCCTAATACCTGGCCCACGCAAGCAACCTCTAGTTCAGAAGGAATAGGTTTTGTGACGGCAGAAGAAATTCAACAGAGTACTGTGCCACTTAAATGGGAGGGACCAGATGAATTAGAAGGAATTATCCAGCCTTTCATCTTAAATACCCCCATTAATCTTTGGGGAAGAGACCTCTTGCAACAGTGGGGAGCCGAGCTAGTCATCACCCCAGATCGGCCAGTTAATCAAATCATGACAAAGATGGGCTATAAACCAGGACAGGGCTTAGGCAAACAACATCAAGGAATCATGGAGCCTATCATTGCCCAAGGACAAACTCATAGGGCTGGACTGGGTTACCCTTTTTTCTAGGGGCCATTGAGGAAAAGAGGCCTGCCCCCATTAAAATAACATGGAAAACTTCTTCCCCGGTTTGGACTCCTCAATGGCCCCTTCTGATAGAAAAATTGCAGGCCTTAGAACAAATTATTCAAGAACAATTGTAGGCAGGACATATAGAGCCTTTGCAATCTCCTTGGAACTCTCCTGTTTTTGTTATCAGAAAGAAATCAGGTCAGTGGAGGCTCTTAATAGACCTTCGGAATGTTAATCCCATCATGGAGCCTTTGGGTGCCTTGCCGCCTGGGTTACCCACTCCTACAGCCATTCCCAAACAATGGCCATTGATAATAATAGATCTTAAGGATTGTTTCTATACCATTGCCATTCACCCTGAGGATAAGGAGAAATTTGCTTTTTCTATCCCCAGCACTAATAACGATAAGGAACCAATGAGACGATATCAATGGACAGTATTGCCACAAGGCATGACTAGTTCTCCTACCATGTGTCAGTATTATGTTGGCCAGGTCCTCCGACATGTTAGAAAGCATTATTCTCGGTCCTACATTATTCATTATATGGATGATATTTTACTGGCGTCACAAACTGAAACCGAATTACAAAATATGTATCAGGCCACTTCCCAACATTTGACTTCTGCCTTGCAGAATGGCAAATACAGCATATCACAGGTATTCCTTATAATCCTCAAGGACAAGCTGTAGTAGAAAGGGCGCATGCCACCATTAAAAAACAACTCCATGAAACTATTTCAAAAAAGAAAGGGGGAATCTCCCCCTGAGACCTCATGGCACAAACCTTATATATTTTTAATTTTCTAAACTTACCCCAAGAAGAACCATATACTAGAGCTGACAAACATTTCTCGCCAGGTCAATCTCAACTCAGGATGCACCCGTGTGGATAAAAAATAATGAAAATAATTGGTTGCCCGGGAAATTAATTACCCGAGGCCCTGGTTATGCTTGTGTCATTCCAGATGGATCCAGTCGAGCAATTTGGATACCTCTTCGGAAAGTCCGGCCCGGGACCAGTGATAAAGACAACAGAAGAGTTCTCTCAGCCGCTGCAGGGATTGACTACCCAACCCCCTGTCCGAGAGATGGCAACACTCTCCTTGAAGAGCCTTCGAAAACGAAAATTGCCACCGACAATACCCCCAACTTGGGGGCAACTGAAGACCCTCACTCAGAGGGTGGAGAGAGTCCTGGAAACAACCAGATCTACCAAAATCCCTGAACATTTGTTCCTGGCTATGTTAGTGGTGGTGATATGCACCTCTGCGCAGGATGGATTCCATCCTTCTTCTCCAGGCCCATATGGGGGGTCTGGATCCTGGATACTGTACCCTCAAAAAAGCAAATGAGTGCCCAAAATCTCCATCACAGAGTGCTTACGACAGCAGCTAATTTGAAAAAAGAAAGGGGGAGCTGTGGGAAACAGAACACCACGATGACCACTGGTGCATGTTCGCTCAGACTCTGAGATCTCTCAGAAAACTCGGGATTGCAGGGTTAAAAATAACCCGAAAGGATCAGAGTGAAATGCCCTTGGGATGTGTGTGGTCTGTTCTAAAGTACACAGCAGAAGATGTTTTGTAGATAGGAAGCCAGCTGTAAACAGCACACTGTGCACTCCCCTCTTTGCCCCCTTGTCCTGTAAATTCTCTTTTAAAGATTCTTATGTGCTTGACTAATCCTGTATACATGGAGGTATGTGCCTTACTACATCCCTGCTGTAAACCATTATAGATCTATATCGCTGTAGAAGGTATATAAGAGTATGGAAAATAAACCTCGGCACCTCGGGCTGTTAGCTCGGGGTCCCCTGTGCCTCGCT
>NW_027401209.1:0-4457 GCF_003265705.2 Callorhinus ursinus
CTTCTTAATCCTGTACCTTCCTCGGTGCTCATCACAGAAAATAAGCGTCCTACTAACCCTATACCTTCCTCGGTGCTCATCACACTAAGTAAGTGTCCTCTGAACCCTGTACCTTCCTCGGTGCTCATTACAGTAAGTAAGTGTCCTCTGAACCCTGTACCTTCCTCGGTGATCATCACACTAAGAAAGTGTCCTCTAAACCCTGTACCTTCCTTGGTGCTAATCACAGTAAGTAAGTATCCTCATAACCCTGTACCTAACTCAGTGCTCATCACAGTAAGTAAGTCTCCTCTTAAACCTGTACCTTCCTCGGTGCTCATCACAGTAAGTAACGGTCCTATTAAACCTGTACCTTCCTCGGTGCTCATCACAGTAAGTAAGTGTCCTCATAACCGGTTCCTAACTCGGTGCTCATTACAGTAAGTAAGTGTCTCTTAACCCTGTACCTTCCTCGGTGCTCATCACAGTAAGTAACTGTCCTCTGAACCCTGTACCTTCCGCGGTGCTCATCACAGTAAGTAACAGTCCTCTTAATCCTGTAGCTTCCTCGGTGCTCATCACAATAAGTAATAGTCCTCCTAACCCTGTAAATTCCTCGGTGCTCATCACAGAAAGTAAGCGTCCTCCTAACCCTGTACCTTCCTCGGTGCTCATCAGAGTAAGTGACCTCTGAACCCTGTACCTCCCTCGGTGCTCGTCACAGTAAGTAAGTGTCGTCTGAACCCTGTAACTTCCCTGGCGCTCATACGAGTAAGTAAGTGTCCTCTGAACCCTGTACCTTCCTCGGTGCTCATCACAGTAAGTAAGTGTCCTCTGAACCCTGTACATTCCTCGGTGTCATCATAGTAAGTAAGTGTCCTCTGAATCTTGTTCCTTCCTCGGTGCTCATCACACTAAGTAAGTGTCCTCTGAACCCTGTACCTTCCTCGGTGCTCATTACAGTAAGTAAGTGTCCTCTGAACCCTGTACCTTCCTCGGTGATCATCACACTAAGTAAGTGTCCTCTTAACCCTGTACCTTCCTCGGTGCTCATCACAGTAAGTAAGTGTCCTCTGAACCCTGTACATTCCTCGGTGTCATCATAGTAAGTAAGTGTCCTCTGAATCTTGTTCCTTCCTCGGTGCTCATCACAGTAAGTAAGTGTCCTCTGATCCCTGTACCTCCCTCGGTGCTCATCACAGTAAGTAAGTGTCCTCTGAACCCTGTACATTCCTCGGTGTCATCATGGTAAGTAAGTGTCCTCTGAACCTTCTACCTTCCTCAGTGCTCATCACAGTAAGTAAGTGTCCTCTGATCCCTGTACCTTCCTCGGTGCTCATCACAATAAGTAAGCGTCCTCCTAACCCTGTACCTTACTCGGTGCTCATCACAGAAAGTAAGCGTCCTCCTAACCCTGTACCTTACTCGGTGCTCATCACAGTAAGTAAGTGTCCTCTGAGCCCTGTACCTTCCTCGGTGCTCATCACACTAAGTAAGAGTCCTCTGAACCCTGTACCTTCCTCGGTGCTCATCAGAGTAAGTAAGTGTCCTCTCAACCCTGTACCTTCCTCGGTGCTGATCACACTAAGTAAGTGTCCTCTCAACCTTGTACCTTCCTCGGTGATCATCACGCTAAGTAAGTGTCCTCTGAACCCTGTACCTTCCTCGGTGCTCATCAGAGTAAGGAAGTGTCCTCTGAACCTTGTACCTACCTCGGTGCTCATCACAGTAAGTAAGTGACCTCTGATCCCTGTACCTTACTCGGTGCTCATCACAGTAAGTAAATGTCCTCCTATCCCTGTACCTTACTCCGTGCTCATCAGAGTAAGTAAGTGTCCTCCTAGCTCTGTACCTTCCTCGGTGCTCATCACAGTAATTAAGTGTCCTTTTAAACCTGTACCTTACCCGGTGCTCTTCACAGTAAGTAAGTATACTCATAACCGTGTACCTTACTCGGTGCTCATTACAGTAAGTAACTGTCTTCTTAATCCTGTACCTTCCTCGGTGCTCATTACAGTAAGTAAGTTTCCTCTTAACCCTGTACTTTCCTCGGTGCTCATCACAGAAAATAAGCGTCCTCCTAACCCTATACCTTACGCGGTGCTCATCATAGTAAGTAAGTGCCCTCTGAACCCTGTACCTTCCTCGGTGCTCATCACAGTAAGTAAGTGTCCTCTGAAACCTGTACCTTCCTCGGTGCCCATCACAGTAAGTAAGTGTCCTCCTAGCCCTGTACCTACCTCGGTGCTCATCACAGTAAGTAAGTGTCCTCTTAGCCCTGTCCCTTACTCGGTGCTCATCACAGTAAGTAACTGTCCTCTTAATCCTGTACCTTCCTCGGTGCTCATCACAGTAAGTAAGTGTCCTCTGAACCCTGTACCTTTCTCGGTGCTCATCACAGTAAGTAAGTGACCTCTTAACCATGTACCTTACCCGGTGCTAATCACAGTAAGTAAGTATCCTCATAACCATGTTCCTAACTCGGTGCTCATCACATTAAGTAAGTGTGTCTTAACCCTGTACATTCCTCGGTGCTCATGACAGTAAGTAAGGGTCCTCTTAACCCAGTACCTTCCTCGGTGTTCATCACAGAAAGTAAGTGTCCTCCTAACCCTGTACCTTACTCGGTGCTCATCACAGTAAGTAAGTGTACTCCTAGCCCTGTACCTTACTCGGTGTTCATCACAGTAAGTAAGTGTCCTCTGATCCCTGTATCTTCCTCGGTGCTCAACACAGTAAGTAAGGGTCCTCTGAACCCTGTACCTTCCTCGGTGCTCATCACACTAAGTAAGTGTCCTCTGAACCCTGTAACTTTTCGGTGCTCATCAAACTAAGTAAGTGTCCTCTTAACCCTGTACCTTCCTCGGTTCTCATCACAGTAAGTAAGTGTCCTCTGAACCCTGTACATTCCTCGGTGCTCATCACAGTAAGTAAGTGTCCTCTTAACCCTGTACCTTACCCGGTGCTCATCACAATAAGTAAGTATCCTCATAACCCTGTACCTAACTCGTTGCTCATCACAGTAAGTAAGTGTCCTCTTAACCCTGTAACTTCCTCGGTGCTCATCACAGTAAGTAACTATCCTCTGAACGTTGTACATTCCTCGGTGCTCATCACAGTAAGTAAGTGTCCTCTGATCCCTGTATCTTCCTCGGTGCTCATCACATTACGTAACTGTCCTCTGAACCATGTACTTTCCTCGGTGCTCATCACAGTAAGTAAGTGTCCTCTGATCCCTGTACCTTCCTCGGTGCTCATCACAGTAAGTAACTGTCCTCTGAACCATGTACCTTCCTCGGTGCTCATCACAGTAAGTTAGTGTCCTCTGATCCCTGTACCTTCCTCGGTGCTCATCACAGTAAATAACTGTCTTCTTAATCCTGTACCTTCCTCGGTGCTCATCACAGAAAATAAGCGGCCTACTAACCCTATACCTTCCTCGGTGCTCATCACACTAAGTAAGTGTCCTCTGAACCCTGTACCTTCCTCGGTGCTCATTACAGTAAGTAAGTGTCCTCTGAACCCTGTAACCTTCCTCGGTGCTCATCACACTAAGTAAGTGTCCTCTGAAACCTATACCTTCCTCGGTGATCATCACACTAAGAAAGTGTCCTCTAAACCCTGTACCTTCCTTGGTGCTAATCACAGTAAGTAAGTATCCTCATAACCCGGTTCCTAACTCGGTGCTCATTATAGTAAGTAAGTGTCTCTTAACCCTGTACCTTCCTCGGTGCTCATCACAGTAAGTAACTGTCCTCTGAAAGCTGTACCTTCCGCGGTGCTCATCACAGTAAGTAACAGTCCTCTTAATCCTGTAGCTTCCTCGGTGCTCATCACAAGAAGTAATAGTCCTCCTAACCCTGTACCTTCCTCGGTGCTCATCAGAGTAAGTAAGTGACCTCTGAACCCTGTACCTTCCTCGGTGATCATCACAGTAAGTAAGTGTCCTCTGAACCCTGTAACTTCCCTGGTGCTCATCAGAGTAACTAGGTGTCCTCTGAACCCTGTACCTTCCTCGGTGCTCATCACAGTAAGTAAGTGTCCTCTGAACCATGTACCTTCCTCGGTGATCATCACACTAAGTAAGTGTCCTCTGATCCCTGTACCTTCCTCAGTGCTCATCACACCAAATAAGTGTCCTCTGAACCCCGTACCTTCTTCGGTGCCCATCACACCAAGTAAGTGTTCTCTGAATCCTATAACTTCCTCGGTGCTCATCAGAGTAAGTAAGTGTCCTCTGAACCCTGTAACTTCCTCGGTGCTCATCACAGTAAGTAAGTGTCCTCTGAACCCTGTACTTTCCTCGGTGCTCATCACACTAAGTAAGTGTCCTCTGAACCCTGTACCTTCCTCCGTGGTCATCACACTAAGTGTCCTCTCAACCCTGTACCTTCCTCGGTGCTCATCACAGTAAGTAAGTGTCCTCTTAAACCTGTACCTTACCCGGTGCTAATCACAGTAAGTAAGTATCCTCATAA
>NW_027401210.1:0-4456 GCF_003265705.2 Callorhinus ursinus
ATTCTCTTACCCTCACCCCTGTTCGACCTTGCACGCGGGCCGTGGCAAGTGGCGCCCGAACAGGGACCTGAGCACATGAAAGAGGATCCTGGACACTGACGTCGCAAGCATTCAGGTAAGAGAACCGGTCGTTTAACCGGCACGACAGGAGTAAGAAATTATGGGACAAAGTCAGTCCGCTAGTCATGCATATTTTCTGCGGACCCTGCAGATTTTATTGGCAGAGAGAGGGCATAAGGTGTCTTCCTCCACACTGCAGGAATTTTTCAGGAACATAAAAGATTTGTGCCCTTGGTTCCCACTAGAAGGAACAGCAAACCCAGAGGATTGGAGACGGGTGGGCCAAGAGATGAAAAATCAAATAAAGTTGCGGGGCTCCGGTGCCTTGCCGCCCAATACAATGGGCCTCTGGTCTCATATTTGTGAAATCCTGGAGCCACAACAAAAAATTGAGCTGATATCTTTAAAATCATGGGTTGAAGATGAGAAAAAAGATCCTACTAAAGTACCCCTGACTCCCACTGGGGTATCCTCTTTTGAGATCCTGGGCAATGATGCTAACATACCCACCCAGGATCCTTTCCCTCCTCCACCACCTCCTATACCCTTGGCGGGGAAAGCCCCTAAGGCTCAGAGTGGTGGGGATGAATTTGGCGATGATGATGTTTATCTTGATGATGACCCCATTCTGACTATGCCCACATCGTTGAAATCGGTCCTGCCTGCAGTCACAACCTCTGGTCAAGGGATCAATTCTGTGACTAAGTGTACTCAAACTAGCACGCTGCAGGCTTTTCCCATTATGACCAATCAGCAGAGCGCTGCCAAGTCCTCTGTATCCAACATTAGCCCTTTACAGAGAACTTTACTAACAGCACAGCAAGCGGGACAAGACGTGGGAGAATTTAATGCCCACCCAGTAACCTTACAGGGAGGCCAACGGACATATACTGCCTTAAATTTTAAAATGTTAAAAGACTTAAAGGCTGCCTGTAGTCAGTACGGGGCCACTGCTCCCTTTACCCTATCCATGATAGAGAACCTTACCAGAGAAGCTCTTTGCCCGGGAGATTGGAAGGTTGTTGCCCGGGCTTGCCTTAGTGGGGGAGATTATTTGTTGTGGAAGGCCGAATTCGAGGAAAAGTATAACAATCTGGCTATCTATAACAAAAGGACCCAAATCCCTGTCACATATGAGATGTTGGCTGGTACTGGAGCTTATTATGAAGTGGGTAACCAAATACATTTCCCTGAGATTGCCTATGTTCAAATCAATGAGGCTGTTTTGACTGCATGGAAAAAGTTACCGACCACTGGCACAAGGACAGAGGAATTATCTAAAATAAGACAGGGGCCCGATGAACGCTATCAAGATTTTGTTTCACGGCTTTTGCAAGCTGTAAGCAGGATTGTTGTGGACGGAGAGGCAGGAACTATTATAGTGAAGCAGCTAGCCTTTGAGAATGCCAATTCAGCATGCCAAGCGGCCATAAGGCCTTGGAAGTCCACGGGCACCCTTGAGGATTTTTTGCGGCTGTGTGCAGACATTGGTCCCAGTTATGTACAAGGAGTGACCTTGGCAGCAGCCCTTCGAGGAATTCCTCCGCAGCAGCTGCATACACAACTTCTTAAAAAACAAAAGGGAAAGTCCCCAATGAATTCTAAAGCTCGCATGCCCTGCTTTCTATGCGGGGAACTTGGACACTTTCGTAATAAATGCCCTAAGGGCTCAAGACAAGCCCCATCTTTCAACTTTCCCTCGGGGAACCCCCCTAATAAGCCACAGCCACCTTCTGTGTGTCCCAGGTGTATGCGGGGACGGCACTGGGCCAATGAGTGTCGATCAAAAACTGACCGCCTTGGCCGCCCCCTACAGCAGGGAAACTCCCAACGGGGCTTCCCGCAGCCCCACCAAACAATAGCGGCAATGCTCTCCCCCCCATCTCTGAGGTCAGAGCCAACACGGCAGACCTCCCTGGGATTGAATCCCTTCACCGAGGCACCCCAGCCAGTGCAGGATTAGATCTGGCCCCAAATAGTTCTGTTTATTTAGAAGCTGGCATGCCCCCTCAACCAATAAGTACAGGAATATGGGGACCTCTCCCCCCAAACACATGGGGCTTATTATTAAGTAGATCTAGTTGGACCCTGAAGGGCTTAATAGTATATCCAGGATTTTGTGCAAATTTTCACATCACTCATACAACAGGTATTCCTTATAATTCTCAAGGTCAGGCCATTGTCGAAAGAGCCCTTTCCACCCTCAAAATGTACCTCAAAAAACTAAAAGAGGGGGAAATACTACAGGGGAAAATAAAATATTCACCTCACTTACACCTTTCATTAGTACTCTTTGTTTTAAATTTTTTGAATGTTGACTCGGTTGGCCGCACTGCCGCCGAACGTTTCTGGCAGCCTGAGCGGGCTCCCCTCCTCTATGCGAAGTGGCGTGACCCCGCCACCGCGGAGTGGAGGGGACCCGACCCGGTCCTACGCCAGGGCCGAGGATGCGCTTGTGTCTTTCCCCAGGATGAGGAGACGCCACGCTGGCTCCCGCTTCGATGCGTCCGCATTGTCCGTGATGGTTTGCAGAATGAGGCGGCTCCAGATCCGCTCCGGGAGGACGAGGAGACGCCCCGCCTCGGATCAGAGGAAAATAACATGGGGAGACATCAAAGCCCTGACCGCTCGAGCTGAGGCCACCGTGCGTGAGTCGGGCCAGCCAGTCACGGCTGTTGCCCTTTTCCTTGCCATGCTATCACTTTTAACCCTTGACTCTGCCCAGGCCTCTCCTTACTGGGCTTTTGTCCCGGACCCTCCTACCGCGAGGGCAGTCACCTGGAAGGATCCCTCACCCAGGGTGTTTACTAACTTCACAGACATTTTTGATGGGCCTGAGATTTCCGGCCTCACTCATGCTGTGGCGCCTTTTAACTGGACCAGCCTGGCTTCTGCCCCCCCATTTGTTTCCAGGCCATCGATGGCCCTGAGGCGCCCCAATTATGGATGCGTGGTCACTTCACCAGTCTCCCGAAGAATCCGCTCTTGGTATGGAACTGAGCCACCTAGAAGAGACACTTTGGCACCTCATGTAATGGTGGAGAATTGGGACATCAACGAGGTTGTCCTTCAACATCGACGGCCCCTGCCTGTTGGCCGTTTCGGACCCGCTTCCAGATCCCTTGAGACCCCATACCTTGACTATCCCCTCTGTAAATCTGACCTAACGTGGAAAACCTATGGACCCTCTTAGAAAACCTGCGTTCATCACAACCCAGAGATTGTGACTCCCCATGGCATACCTGACACTTATATAATTGACTGGTCAAAAGACAGGGATCTCCCTTTGCGCCGCTCCCCCCCGCCTTCAGGATATGGGCCATACGACCACAATAATTCTGCTCCCGGGGGACTGCTATCACTGGGGAGGATGAGACACCCGGACTTATGGAAAATTGTTGCGGCCATGAGAGATGTTAAAACTAATTCACCCCTTTTCCCTGGCTTCCCCACGGGCCCATTGACATTTCAAATTCAGGCATGTCTTTCCCCACCGTTTCTGTTTGTAGTGGGGGACGGATCTGTAGTACCCGAGGCTAAGGCCAATAGAACCCTTTACAAAATAACTTGTGAGGAGTGTTATCTCACCAACTGTTTGCCTTTACCCAGCGCCCCAAATCCAACAAAGAAGGTTTTCCTAGCCATGCAGCCCCCTTATCTAATGATGCCTGTAGAGGTGAGGGGGCCCTGGTATAGAGATTATGGCTACCAATTTGCGCAAGAATTGGAGGGCCTACTTAGCCGGGGGCGACGTTTCCTAGGCCTCCTAATAGCTGGCATCACTGCCTTGGTGTCTTTGATAGCATCAGCTACTGTCTCCACGGTGGCACTGTCCCAGGGCATACATACTGCCGCTCATGTAAATAGCTTGGCTCCTAATGTCTCCCAGACCCTTGCTACACAAGGAAGTATAGATAAAAAAATTTTGGCTCGCCTAGATGGTCTAGAACAAGCCGTCGAGTACCTGGGCACCCAATATTCACTGTTACACACTCGTCTGTCCTTTGTATGCCACGGCGGGTATGGTTCCATTTGTGTAACCCCCTTGAAGGCTGACAATGTCTCCTGGGAAACGGTGCAGAGGCACTTGCAAGGTATCTGGCATGAGACAAATGTAAGCCTAGATCTGTTTCAATTGCAAGAACAAATAAACAATATAGCCTCCTCCCATCTGCATGTAGTCACCCCCAGAGACATGGCACAATCCTTTCTACAAAAGCTACAGGGGTTTAACCCCTTTAATATCCTCCAACATTCCTTCTGGATTATGTGTGCTCTGGTTGTAGGGGTAACCTTATTACTCTGCTTATGGTGTGCTTGGAGTCGCTGTCTGTTTGCTTTCATGGCCAGTACCCAAGCAAATGTACACATGTTGCGTTTAAAGATAAAAGGGGGA
>NW_027401211.1:0-4456 GCF_003265705.2 Callorhinus ursinus
TTTTTGCTGAGGTGATTTTTTTCATCTTGTCATTTAGTCCAGAGGAGAATAGATGAATGAGAGAACAAAATGCTAACAGGTTAACAACGTCCCTAGCAAATATACTCTATACAAATCAGAAAAGACCTGAAACCAGGGGAAAAGAAAGGGAAAGAAAGAAAAAAGAAAGAGAAAAAGAAAAAGATAAAAACAAACAAAAACAGAACAAAACAAAAAAAAACAGAATATGATCAAATATGATCAGACTAATGTATAAATCAGTGCCACACACTAGATTTTGGAAGTATTTTGGTCTGTTAGAAGAAAGTGCCTCCTAATATTTTAAAGGAAGAAAGCCATATATGTACAAAATAAGGGTTGATACAATGAAGGGATGGAAGATGACTGTAAAGATGAAAATTATAAAAGATTTTATAAAAGGAATTGATAAGATAAGAAGTTGTTTGAAAAAAGAAAGAAGAAGATTAAAAAACAAAGAAGAAAAGAAAAAAAGAAAAGGGAGAGAATGTGATCAGGCAGGAGACTAGAACAAAGCCATACACTAGTGATTTAGGGTATATTTTGATCTGTTAGAAGAAACTGTATCTCAAAATTTTAAAGAGAACAACTTATATATATATGCCAAAAATAAGGGTAACTACGATAAAGGGATAAAATATGACTCTAAAAAATGAAAAATTAAAAAAAATTTTTTAAAAGGGGATTGATAAGATGTTGGTTGAAAAGGGAGAAAGAAAAATTCAAAAAAGAAAAACAGTTAAAAAGATCAACTTTAAAAACTAATGAATCATGGTAAAAAAGCCATGAATTCTATTTGCAGTATTCCCCTAGCGCTGGAGTTCTCCCGTTCTTCTTGATCGGTAAACTTGGTCTTGGCTTGCTGGCTGTTTGTGCTGATCTTCTGGGGGAGGGGCCTGTTGCCGTGGTTCCCAAATGTCTTTGCCGGAGGCGGAATTGCCCTGCCCTTGTCGGTCTGGGCTTAGCAAGCTGCTCGGGTTTGCTCTCAGGAGCTTTTGTTCCCTGCAAGCTCTTGGTACAGCTTTGGAGGACCACAGTGAAAATGGTGGCCTCCCAATCTCCACCCAGAGGAGCCGAGAACTCGGGGCCCCGCTCCTCAGTGCGCCCCCAGAGAAAAGCAGTCAATCACTCCCGTCTCCTTGGTCTCTGGCCGCACTCCGTGCTCACCCGGCCTGTGACCGAGTGTTTCTATCTCTGGCACCCGACCCCGTGTGGAGTCTCCAAACCCAGCAGATCCCTGCGGTGCGCTCCCGCGCCACTCCTCCGGGGGAAGGAAGGGTAGTCTCCCCGGCTCTGCCACTTGTTGGGTCCCTGCTGGAGGCGCAGTGGCCCAGCTGTGCGGCGGATCACGGTTTATGGCAACCCTCAGCTGAGAACCCGTGCCTCGGCTCCGTCTCTTTAGCCGGCTTCCCCGCTCCAAACCTGGGAGCTCTGCTGCACTCAGGCACCTCCCGGTCTTTCTGTGACCCCGAGGGTCCTGAGTCCACACTGTCTACGAGGGTTCCACCCCCGCTTAGCCACTGGAGTGACGTCCCTCAGCGGAGCCGACTTCTAAAAGGTCCGATTTTGTGCTCCGCGGCTCTATCACTTGCCAGAAGCGGCCGACGGAGGCCCCCTCCCCCACCGTCTCTCCTCACAAATATCGCCTCGGATTCACCTCTCCGCACATCCTACCTTCTAGTAAGTGGTCGCTTTTCTGTTAAGAGAGTTGTTGCTACTCTCCTCTTTGATCTCCTGTTGAGTTCGAAGGTGTTCAGAATGGTTTGATCCCTATTCAGCTGAATTCCTGAGACCAGACGAATTCCAGGTCTCCTACTCCTCTGCCATCTTGCTCCGCCCCCCATAGTAGAACTTCTTTTAAAATGGAGTCAATCCTCTCAAACCATGCTGCTGCTGCTATATCAACTAAATTCATGTAATATTCTGAATCCTCTGTTGTCTTCGACAGTCTTCACAGCATCTTCACCACGAGTAGATTCCATCTGAAGAAAGCACTTTCTTTGCTCATCCTTAAGAAGCAATTCCTCATCCATTGAAGTTTTGTCATGAGATTGTGGCAATTCAGTCCCATCTCCAGGCTCCACTTCCAATTCTCATTCTCTTGCTATTTCCACCACATCTGCAATTACTTCCTCCACTGAAGTCTTGAGCCCCTTAACATCCTCCATGGGAATTGGGATCAACTTCTTTCAAATTCCTGCTCATGGTGATTTTTTTACTTCTTTCTATGAATCAAATATTCTTTGTGGCATCAAGAACAGTGAATCAATTTTTTAAAAATTTTAATTTGAGTATAGCTGACATACAATGTTCCATTAGTTTCATGTGTACAACACAGTGGTTCAACTTCTCTATATGTTATGCTGTGCTCACCACAAGTGTAGCTCCCATCTGTGGTGAATCCATTTTTTTTTTTAATGGTATCTTTTGAGGAACAAAAGGTTTTAATTTTGATGGCATCCGATTTATTACTTTTATATAGTTATTGTTCTTTGCTGTTCTTGTCCTATTTAAAAAACCCTGGCTTGAAGGCGGAGCAAGATGGCGGAGGAGAAGGAGACCTGGATTTCATCTGGTCTCAGGAATTCAGCTGAATAGGGATCAAGCCATTCTCAACACCTACGAACTCAACAGGAGACCGAAGAAGAGAGTAGCAACAACTCTCTGAACAGAGAAGTGACCACTTACTGGAAGGTAGGACGTGCGGAGAAGTGAATCCGAGGCGATATTCGGGAGGATAGACGGCGGGGGAGGGGGCCTCCGTCAGCCGCTTCTGGCAAGTGATAGAGCCGCGGAGCACAAAATCGGAAATTTTAGAAGTCGCCTTGCTGAGGGACTTCGCTCCAGTGGCTAAGAGGGGGGTGGAACCCTCGCAGGACAGTGTGGTCTCAGGACCCTCGGGGTCAAGAAAGACCAGGGGTGCCTGAGTGCAGCAGAGCTCCCAGGGATCGGAGCGGGGAAGCTCGCTGCACAGACGGAGCCGAGGTGCAGGCTCTCAGCTCAGGGTTGCCATAAACTGTGATCCGCGGCACAGTCAGGCCACTGTTCCTCCAAGCAGGGACCCAACAAGCGGCAGATCCAGGGAGACTCACCTTCCTCCCCCGGGAGGAGTGGCGCGGGAGCACACCGCAGGGATCTGCTGGGTTTGGAGACTCCACACGGGGTCGGGTGCCAGAGATAGAAACACTCGGTCACAGGCCGGGTGAGCACGGAGTGCGGCTGGAGACCAGGGAGATGGGAGTGACTGCTTTTCTCTGGGGGCACACTGAGGAGCGGGGCCCCGAGTTCTCGGCTCCTCCGGGTGGAGATTAGGAGGCCACTATTTTCACTCTGGTCCTCCAAAGCTGTACCAAGAGCTTGCAAGGAACAAAAGCTCCCGAGAGCAAACCTGAGCAGTTTGCTTAGCCCGGACCGACAAGGGTGGGGCAATTCCGCCTCCGGCAAAGACATTTGGGAACCATGGCAACCGGCCCCTCCCCCAGAAGATCAGCTTGAACAGCAAGCAAGCCAAGACCAAGTTTACTGATCAAGGAGAACGGGAGAACTCCAGTGCTAGGGGAATACTGCACATCGAATTCTTGGCTTTTTTACCATGATTCATTAGTTTTTCAAAGTTAATTTTTTTAACTTTTTTTTTAATTTTTCTTTTTCCCTTTTTCAACCAACATCCTATCAATCCCTTTTTTTTAAAAAAAAACATTTTTTATTTTTCTTTTGTAGAGTCATATTTTGTCCCTTCATAGTAGTTACCCTATTTTTGGCATTTATATATAAGTTGTTCTCTCTTTAAAATTTAGAGATACACTTTCTTCTAACCGATCAAAATATACCCTAAATCATTGGTGTATGGCTTTGTTCTAGTCTCCTGCCTGATCACATTCTCTCCATTTTTTTTTAAATCTTTCTTTTTTCAAACAACTTCTTATCAACTCCTTTTATAAAATCTTTTATAATTTTCATCTTTACAGTCATCTTCCATCCCTTCATTGTATCAACCCTTATTTTGTACATATATAAGTGTTTCTTACTTTAAAATATTAGGAGGCACTTTCTTCTAACAGACCAAAATATGCCCAAAACCCAGTGTGTGGCACTGATCTATGCACTAGCCTGATTATATTTGATCATATTCTGTTTTTTTTTGTTTTGTTCTGTTTTTGTTTGTTTTTATCTTTTTCTTTTCCTTTTTTTTTCTCCTCTTTCTTTTTTCTTTCTTTCCCTTTCTTTTCCCCTGGTATCAGGTCTTTTCTGATTTGTATAGAGTATATTTGCTGGGGACGTTGTTAACCTGTAAGCATTTTGTTCTCTCATTCATCTATTCTCCTCTGGACTAAATGACAAGATGAAAAAAATCACCTCAGCAAAAAGAACAAGAGGTAGTTCCGTCTGCTAGGGACCTACTCATTACGGATATTACTACGATGTTGGACCTAGAGTT
>NW_027401212.1:0-4455 GCF_003265705.2 Callorhinus ursinus
AGCGAGGCACAGGGGACCCCGAGCTAACAGCCCGAGGTGCCGAGGTTTATTTTCCATACTCTTATATACCTTCTACAGCGATATAGATCTATAATGGTTTACAGCAGGGGTGTAGTAAGGCACATGCCTCCATGTGTACAGGATTAGTCAAGCACGTAAGAATCTTTAAAAGAGAATTTACAGGACAAGGGGGCAAAGAGGGGAGTGCACAGTGTGCTGTTTACAGCTGGCTTCCTATCTACAAAACATCTGCTGTGTACTTTAGAACAGACCACACACATCCCAAGGGCATTTCACTCTGATCCTTTCGGGTTATTTTTAACCCTGCAATCCCGAGTTTTCTGAGAGATCTCAGAGTCTGAGCGAACATGCACCAGTGGTCATCGTGGTGTTCTGTTTCCTACAGCTCCCCCTTTCTTTTTTCAAATTAGCTGCTGTCGTAAGCACTCTGTGATGGAGATTTTGGGCACTCATTTGCTTTTTTGAGGGTACAGTATCCAGGATCCAGACCCCCCATATGGGCCTGGAGAAGAAGGATGGAATCCATCCTGCGCAGAGGTGCATATCACCACCACTAACATAGCCAGGAACAAATGTTCAGGGATTTTGGTAGATCTGGTTGTTTCCAGGACTCTCTCCACCCTCTGAGTGAGGGTCTTCAGTTGCCCCCAAGTTGGGGGTATTGTCGGTGGCAATTTTCGTTTTCGAAGGCTCTTCAAGGAGAGTGTTGCCATCTCTCGGACAGGGGGTTGGGTAGTCAATCCCTGCAGCGGCTGAGAGAACTCTTCTGTTGTCTTTATCACTGGTCCCGGGCCGGACTTTCCGAAGAGGTATCCAAATTGCTCGACTGGATCCATCTGGAATGACACAAGCATAACCAGGGCCTCGGGTAATTAATTTCCCGGGCAACCAATTATTTTCATTATTTTTTATCCACACGGGTGCATCCTGAGTTGAGATTGACCTGGCGAGAAATGTTTGTCAGCTCTAGTATATGGTTCTCCTTGGGGTAAGTTTAGAAAATTAAAAATATATAAGGTTTGTGCCATGAGGTCTCAGGGGGAGATTCCCCCTTTCTTTTTTGAAATAGTTTCATGGAGTTGTTTTTTAATGGTGGCATGCGCCCTTTCTACTACAGCTTGTCCTTGAGGATTATAAGGAATACCTGTGATATGCTGTATTTGCCATTCTGCAAGGCAGAAGTCAAATGTTGGGAAGTGGCCTGATACATATTTTGTAATTCGGTTTCAGTTTGTGACGCCAGTAAAATATCATCCATATAATGAATAATGTAGGACCGAGAATAATGCTTTCTAACATGTCGGAGGACCTGGCCAACATAATACTGACACATGGTAGGAGAACTAGTCATGCCTTGTGGCAATACTGTCCATTGATATCGTCTCATTGGTTCCTTATCGTTATTAGTGCTGGGGATAGAAAAAGCAAATTTCTCCTTATCCTCAGGGTGAATGGCAATGGTATAGAAACAATCCTTAAGATCTATTATTATCAATGGCCATTGTTTGGGAATGGCTGTAGGAGTGGGTAACCCAGGCGGCAAGGCACCCAAAGGCTCCATGATGGGATTAACATTCCGAAGGTCTATTAAGAGCCTCCACTGACCTGATTTCTTTCTGATAACAAAAACAGGAGAGTTCCAAGGAGATTGCAAAGGCTCTATATGTCCTGCCTACAATTGTTCTTGAATAATTTGTTCTAAGGCCTGCAATTTTTCTATCAGAAGGGGCCACTGAGGAGTCCAAACCGGGGAAGAAGTTTTCCATGTTATTTTAATGGGGGCAGGCCTCTTTTCCTCAATGGCCCCTAGAAAAAAGGGTAACCCAGTCCAGCCCTATGAGTTTGTCCTTGGGCAATGATAGGCTCCATGATTCCTTGATGTTGTTTGCCTAAGCCCTGTCCTGGTTTATAGCCCATCTTTGTCATGATTTGATTAACTGGCCGATCTGGGGTGATGACTAGCTCGGCTCCCCACTGTTGCAAGAGGTCTCTTCCCCAAAGATTAATGGGGGTATTTAAGATGAAAGGCTGGATAATTCCTTCTAATTCATCTGGTCCCTCCCATTTAAGTGGCACAGTACTCTGTTGAATTTCTTCTGCCGTCACAAAACCTATTCCTTCTGAACTAGAGGTTGCTTGCGTGGGCCAGGTATTAGGCCAATGCTGGGAGGATATTACTGAAATATCGGCTCCAGAATCTACTAGACCTGAGAAAGTCCTTCCTCTAATTTTAAGAGTCATAGGAGGATGGTCAGTCTGAGTCAATAATGAAACGCATTTAACCATGAGAGGATCAGT
This sequence comes from Callorhinus ursinus, assembly GCF_003265705.2. Lineage (NCBI taxonomy): Eukaryota > Metazoa > Chordata > Mammalia > Carnivora > Otariidae > Callorhinus > Callorhinus ursinus. Next base: position 2,320 of record NW_027401212.1, read on the forward strand.
ACTACCGAATCCTCCTCGTCCAATCTGTTGGGACTGACCAATATTTACATAGGGTAATAATAACTGAGCAATTCTATCTCCTCCCTTAAAAGTCCAAGGAACCTGAGTCTGTGCAACCACCATTATTTCTCCTTCATAGTCAGAATCTATTACTCCAGTCATCAACTGGATTCCTTTAAGATTTAGGCTAGACCTTCCTAGCGCAAGACCCATGGTTCCTCTTAGTAAAGGTCCATAATAACCCGTGGGTATTTTTTGAGGTCCAAGACCAGGGTGAAGAAGGAGTTACTGTAAAAGGAGTGGTTAAATCTACTGCAGCACTTCCCTGGGTAGCAGGACTGAGGGATAACACGGAGGGTTTATGTGCGCAGCAGAAGTTGCTGGAGAGGCGACATATTGAATCCCCCATTGTTGTTCGGGGCCCGGGGGTGGCCCTGCATCCCGTTTACCAACCTTAACGGGAGTGGGTTACCTTGCCTGTCAAATTTGGATTTGCATTCCTTGGCCCAATGTTTGCCTTTGCCACAACGAGGGCAGAGGCTAGGGGCAGTATTAGAAAGGGAATTGGCTCTAGGTTGGGGGGCTTTATGGCATTCCTTCTTGACATGTCCTACTTTCCCACAATGATAACATTTTATATCCTGTTGTTTTTGTAGGGCCATGAGCTGAAGGGAGGCTATCTGAGCTTGATATGTAAGAGTATCAATGTTTCTACATAGATGAAGATAATCGAGAATGTTTCCTGTTTCCCTATGTGGCCGGATGGCCGCTTGGCAGTCCTCATTAGCATTTTCAAAAGCAAACTGTCTTAGCAAGTGCTCTTTAGCAGGTTTATTATCGACTTGGCGGTCAATAGCCATTTTAAGCCAAGAAATAAAATCAGTATATGCTTCTGTAGGGCCTTGCACAATTTTTATATAACTTTGCCCCACTTCCCCTGAAAGGGTTAGCTTTTCCCAAGCTGCGAGGGCGATTTCAGACACCTGTACTGTGGCTGCAGGTGGGGTGTTAACCAATTGCTCTCGAACATCTGAAAAGGGGCCAGAGCCAGTGAGCATTTCAAAAGAAATATGATGCATGGCTGGGTTAGCCCAATGCTCCCGGGCTTTCATATAGGCGGCATCTGATAACCACATTTTCCATTGTAATAAATCTTGTGGCTTAAGGCAAGCCTGTGCAACCATATGCCAGTCATGAGGGATCCACTCCCCAGAATTTGCCCAAGCTTTCAAAATCTCTATAGTATAAGGGGCTGTGGGTCCATACAAGTGGCAAGCCTTCTTTAGTTCCCTTAAGGTATTTAAATCTAATCCCTCATAGACGGGACCAGCAGCTTGTGGTGGGTCTATGGGGAAAGCCATAAATAGATAATTAGCTCCTTGCCATCGGAGTTCCTTTTCGAGAGGTGAGAGAGCTAGGGAGGATCATTTGAAAGAGAATAAATCTATTGTGGAGGGAGGTTGATCATCTTCGGTGGGGTCCTCCATTAAAAGCTGGGCGGCCGTGGGTAACGGCCGGGACTGTGAAGCGGCGAAAACTTTTTTACTTTCAGTCTTAGCCTTTCTAAAGCCCCATCATCTAATTCATACGTAGGTAAAGAGTTAGTAGTTTCTTTAGCAACCTCAGCCGGGGATAACTTATCCCCAGTTTCCATAGTATTGATAACCACTCGTACTAAAGCCCAAATGGGCCAGAGATCAAGGGGAATCGTTTCACCCTGTCTCATAGCCTTCAAGACATTATCCTTCACTCAGATCCAAGTCTCCTCATCTAAGGAGCCTTCGTCTGGAAACCAAGGATTATATTCAACTACTGTTTCCAAACATTTTTCTATGTGCTGCTTAGTAACTTTAGCTCCATATTCTTTAAGAAAATGATGTATCAATGCAGCAAAACTTGATGCTTTCACATTTGATTGCCCCATAATCCTGTAATAAACTTTCCTGCTTACCACCTTCTGTAGGGTTCCTAGCGCTGGCCGATCACTCCTCGACAGGGGCTTCAGGTCCCTGTTCGGGCGCCGCTTGTCCACCTCGGAGAGTCAGGGACCTGGGGCGGTGAAGGAACTGAGAAAAAGAGACGACAGTATAGCGAGGCACAGGGGACCCCGAGCTAACAGCCCGAGGTGCCGAGGTT
>NW_027401213.1:0-4455 GCF_003265705.2 Callorhinus ursinus
CTACCTGTTCGAACACCCTCCAGATGATGAGACACTGCCTGTAATTTGGGCAGTTTACTCTAGATTTACTATAGAAAGAATAAATTGGACTTGTGAGCTATATAAATTGCTATAAACCTAACAGAGGAAAATACAGCAATATTTGTCAAGATTCTTTAAAAGGCTAAGCATTCTATTTTATAGTCCCCTTCCTAAAATTTATCACAGGCCGTTAACCAGACTTGGGTCAAAGCTGTGTCATCAACTATGTTAACAAAAGTATTATTTATAGTATTTAAAAACCAAAAGTAAACTTAATGTTCCACAACAGGGGACGAGTAAAATACTTCATGGCAAAATCACATCACAGAATATTATATAGACATTAAAATTATTTCTTACAATATGTGAGGATCTAACCATAAACTGTCAAGTGAAAAAATAAAAAACAATATGAAATTATCAAAATATTGCTTAAAAGGCTTTTTAATCATGTGACTCACCTACTGTTTTTTTTTAAAAGATTTATTTATTTGTAAGAGAGAGAGAGAGAGAGCGCAAGCAGGGGAAGCGGCAGGCAGAAGGAGAAGCAGGCTCCCTGCTGAGCAGGGACCGCCCCCCCCCATGTGGGACTCAATCCCAGACCCCAGGATCATGACCTGAGCTGAAGGCAGATGCTTCACCCACTGAGCCACCCAGGAGCCCCTCACCTACTCCTGTTAATCATGTTCAGTCACCCCAAGTCTGTGATTACAGGGTAAAGGATTAAAATGTGAAATCTAAGATAATGAAAGCAGAAACCATCAAGCAAACAAAACAAAATAGTAGACACCTTTGCTTCAGATGCCTTAAGAAAGTTTGAACTGAACTTTCTAGAACACTTCCCGTGTGTGGGTTCAGAGTGAACTCTTATTTCGTGACCTTTCATGTGTGTTTCTGCCACAGTAAATTGTGAAAAATGCCCATACACAGCCGTGGCCTACTTTCTCAGTAGAATCATAAATTTTTGAATTTCTTACTAACCAGGCCATGAACAATTACAGAAACCACAAAGTCCATTTTGTGTGTGTGTGTCAAAATGAAAAATAATCCTGGCTAGACTATTTTTGAAGCCGGTGACCTTTGAAGCACTTACAGAGCCGTAGGGCTTACACATTCAGCTTGTGCTTTAAACAGCTTTCTCCTCCCCCAAGGAACCTGATACACTGGAGGACGTTTCTGACGCGGGGGATTAATTGTGCGCCAGCATGTCGCTGCTGGGAAGGTGGGGAGGTGCGGAATGCAGGGCACAGACAGGGCATATGGGCAGCCAATCTCCAGGTCTCAACTGCAAAAAACATTCTAGAATGCCCCATTCACTTTGTCTAAATGTTCCCACAGCAGGATGCCCGGGTGGCTCAGTCAGTTAAGCGTCTGCCTTCAGCTCAGGTCATGATCTCAGGGTCCTGGGATCGAGTCCCTCATTGGGCTCCCTGCTCGGCGGGGAGCCTGCTTCTCCCTCTCCCTCAATTGTTCCCCCTGCTTGTGCTCTCTCACTCTCTCTGTCAAATAAATAAATAAAATCTTTAAAAAAAAAAGATGATGGGCCCATTTAAAATATAAATCTATTTCTGGGGCGCCTGTGTGGCTCAGTCAGTTAAGTGTCTGCCTTCAGCTCAGGTCATGATCTCGGGGTCCTGGGATCCAGTCCCACGTGGGGCTCCCTGCTTAGCGGGGAGTCTGCTTCTCCGTCTGCCTCTGCTGTTTCACCTGCTTGTGCTCTCTCGTTACCTCTCTCTCTGTCAAATAAATAAATACAATCTTTAAAAATAAATAAATAAATGTTCCCACAGCTCCTGAATGTAGGCAGGGAGATTTCCTACCTGGTCGTGGGGGCAACACCAAGTCTCACTCGGTGACTTCAAGCAGGTCACCAAACCCTCTGAACGTCCGTTTCATCTGTTGTACCTCACAAGGCAAGCCAAAAGCATTTGGCAAAGCATTGGGAGTTTGATACGTATTTTGTTCTCCTTTCAGGGAAGAACATAAGGCAGCTTAAATGATGATTTATCTGACTTTCATCTCTGGCCTGCACATTTTATATATTCTGGAATCGCTTAGCTTCCTAGAGATTTTTTTTTATTTCAAAGTGATATTTTATTAGATCAAGAATTTAATATTTCATTTTTCACAAGCTTGTCATTCTTTTCACATAAATTTACAGCAAAAAAAGACCACTGTTTCAGATTGTTTTATTTAGTAACTGTAGTTATCATTAGCTACAAATGATGCAAACATAGGACTCAGGGTGTTTTCTTCTCTATTAATCACCCCTTCGGTATACCTAGTGCTTAGCATACAATGATTGCTCACAGAATATTTGATGAAGGAAAGACTATCTGTGCTCTGCTACACGGCAGCAGAACCTGGGAGTGGGTGAGAAGGGGGTACTCACTGTGCAGGTGATTTCACGCTTACCTCACCTATTGTGCAGGTGAAGCCTGATTAGAATGATGGTAATCACCACAGACTGCTGCCCCTGGCAGCCAAGAACCTGTCTGAGCAGAGGGGGAGAGCGCCACGCAGGGCCCCACGCCCTGACAGATGCGTGCCCCAGCCTCAGGGCCTCTGCAGGGCCTCTGTAGAGCCTCTGGTAGATCCCCTCCTGCCCACGCCAGAGCCCTATCATCACATGCTTCTGTGCCTTCAGCTGTCCTGCTTTTACCTGGTTTCTGTCACCTGGCCTCTGTGGGTTTTTATAGCACTGACCAATCTACCTCTCAAAGACATTCACAGTGAAGCTGCACGCAGCTCACTGTTAGTGGACTTCACAGGGCACCTGAGTTTAACTAAGAATTCGAGTTCTTAAGCAAAGCCTCCAGGCTCTGCGCTGGGGCATATTTGAGTCTAGCGATTCCCCCACTTGGATGGACATAGTACCTCTGAAAGCGGTTCCCCAGTGGCTATGGGGGATGGTGATGGCAGGAGGTCCTTGTGAGGGGACTGGGGCTCCCAGAAGCTCTGCAGCCTCAGCTCCTCCCACTCCAGCCTCAGCAGCAAGGCCAAGAGGAGCCACTGCTGCCAAGCCAACCTCTTCCTAAAATTTGTTGTTCTACTTTCACAGAGAGCAAAACTTCTCTCTGTACAAAAGCTTATGATGACTGTGGTGGCAAGCAGCCAAGGAAGTTTCAGCACTGGAGTGCACAGGACAGCAACTTCTGGGCTTCTGGGGGCAGGGGGGCGGGGAGGGGGTGCTGCAGATCTCCTCCTCAGACACCAAGGCCCTGTGCATGTGCGTGCATGTGTTGGTCAATTTTTCAGTTTTTTTCAGGTTTTTCTTGGAAGTACGTATTTTCAATTTAGTTGCAGATGAGTAAATGTTTAAAGAATTGAGTTTTTAAACAATCACTATCAATGATATTATTGCCCTTAAATGATCTTTTCCATAATATCGGCACATGGCCCTATGTTACTTAGCAACATACCTGGAAGGATACACACAGTATTCAAGAGATCAACCTCTCTGATGCAGGCACTGTGTTTCTCTACCAATAAAATAAAGAAGTTGACTAGGTCAGGGGACCAAAACGTTCTTTCTTTTCTTTGCTTTTCTTTTCTTCCTTTCTTTTCTTTCTTTCTTTTTCTTTCTTTCTTTTCTTTCTTTCTTTTTCTCTTTCTTTTTCTTTCTTTCTTTTTCTCTTTCTTTCTTTCTTTTTCTCCTTACTTACTCATTAATTCGTCTGTTCATTCATTCACTCATTCATTCATTCTGTTTATTCATGTATGCGTGTATGTATAAAACTGTCCATACCAACTTCAAATGAGATATGTGGGCAATCTCTGATTAATGTGATTGAAATCAAACAGATGCTGATTTGGTTAAGCTTAGGCTTGGGGGGGCAGACTGCTGGATCTAACCCTTCACTCCCTAAAAAGCCCCAGGGTACGTTCAGGAACCCGTGGTTCCAAAGAGAAAAGTTTGGGGAAAACATGACCATTTGATACAATCTCAATGTCCTGTTCATCTTGAAACCTGATTATCAAATCAGATCCCGCAGACATGAGCGAGAGCCAGGACAGCCCCTGGGGTGAGCAGGGTAGGCCAGGCCAGAGGATACGCAGGAACATACTGTCCATATCCCACAGGCTGCTCCATCTTGTGACACTTAATGTTGCCATCTGGATCCCACACTATCCTGACCACATGGCACCAATGGGAGCCTATCCTCTTTAGGGAGCCCAAAGTGCTCTGGAGCACCCCCCCACCCCGGGTCTCCTGTCATCAGCCTTGACGATGCTTGTCCCAGAAGCATTGCCTATTTATAGATGCGAAGGCCAGGAAGCAGCAAAGGAGAGGAGTGGAAATAATGCAGTGGCCTAATTGACTCACTCCTCTCCAGAACCACTGAGAGCATCCTGAGGCCGCTGCTCATAGTCTGTCCCGGACCATGTGCACCCTGGACTCCCACTGGAACCCGAAATCACAGAGCATCCAAA
>NW_027401214.1:0-4455 GCF_003265705.2 Callorhinus ursinus
CTACCTGTTCGAACACCCTCCAGATGATGAGACACTGCCTGTAATTTGGGCAGTTTACTCTAGATTTACTATAGAAAGAATAAATTGGACTTGTGAGCTATATAAATTGCTATAAACCTAACAGAGGAAAATACAGCAATATTTGTCAAGATTCTTTAAAAGGCTAAGCATTCTATTTTATAGTCCCCTTCCTAAAATTTATCACAGGCCGTTAACCAGACTTGGGTCAAAGCTGTGTCATCAACTATGTTAACAAAAGTATTATTTATAGTATTTAAAAACCAAAAGTAAACTTAATGTTCCACAACAGGGGACGAGTAAAATACTTCATGGCAAAATCACATCACAGAATATTATATAGACATTAAAATTATTTCTTACAATATGTGAGGATCTAACCATAAACTGTCAAGTGAAAAAATAAAAAACAATATGAAATTATCAAAATATTGCTTAAAAGGCTTTTTAATCATGTGACTCACCTACTGTTTTTTTTTAAAAGATTTATTTATTTGTAAGAGAGAGAGAGAGAGAGCGCAAGCAGGGGAAGCGGCAGGCAGAAGGAGAAGCAGGCTCCCTGCTGAGCAGGGACCGCCCCCCCCCATGTGGGACTCAATCCCAGACCCCAGGATCATGACCTGAGCTGAAGGCAGATGCTTCACCCACTGAGCCACCCAGGAGCCCCTCACCTACTCCTGTTAATCATGTTCAGTCACCCCAAGTCTGTGATTACAGGGTAAAGGATTAAAATGTGAAATCTAAGATAATGAAAGCAGAAACCATCAAGCAAACAAAACAAAATAGTAGACACCTTTGCTTCAGATGCCTTAAGAAAGTTTGAACTGAACTTTCTAGAACACTTCCCGTGTGTGGGTTCAGAGTGAACTCTTATTTCGTGACCTTTCATGTGTGTTTCTGCCACAGTAAATTGTGAAAAATGCCCATACACAGCCGTGGCCTACTTTCTCAGTAGAATCATAAATTTTTGAATTTCTTACTAACCAGGCCATGAACAATTACAGAAACCACAAAGTCCATTTTGTGTGTGTGTGTCAAAATGAAAAATAATCCTGGCTAGACTATTTTTGAAGCCGGTGACCTTTGAAGCACTTACAGAGCCGTAGGGCTTACACATTCAGCTTGTGCTTTAAACAGCTTTCTCCTCCCCCAAGGAACCTGATACACTGGAGGACGTTTCTGACGCGGGGGATTAATTGTGCGCCAGCATGTCGCTGCTGGGAAGGTGGGGAGGTGCGGAATGCAGGGCACAGACAGGGCATATGGGCAGCCAATCTCCAGGTCTCAACTGCAAAAAACATTCTAGAATGCCCCATTCACTTTGTCTAAATGTTCCCACAGCAGGATGCCCGGGTGGCTCAGTCAGTTAAGCGTCTGCCTTCAGCTCAGGTCATGATCTCAGGGTCCTGGGATCGAGTCCCTCATTGGGCTCCCTGCTCGGCGGGGAGCCTGCTTCTCCCTCTCCCTCAATTGTTCCCCCTGCTTGTGCTCTCTCACTCTCTCTGTCAAATAAATAAATAAAATCTTTAAAAAAAAAAGATGATGGGCCCATTTAAAATATAAATCTATTTCTGGGGCGCCTGTGTGGCTCAGTCAGTTAAGTGTCTGCCTTCAGCTCAGGTCATGATCTCGGGGTCCTGGGATCCAGTCCCACGTGGGGCTCCCTGCTTAGCGGGGAGTCTGCTTCTCCGTCTGCCTCTGCTGTTTCACCTGCTTGTGCTCTCTCGTTACCTCTCTCTCTGTCAAATAAATAAATACAATCTTTAAAAATAAATAAATAAATGTTCCCACAGCTCCTGAATGTAGGCAGGGAGATTTCCTACCTGGTCGTGGGGGCAACACCAAGTCTCACTCGGTGACTTCAAGCAGGTCACCAAACCCTCTGAACGTCCGTTTCATCTGTTGTACCTCACAAGGCAAGCCAAAAGCATTTGGCAAAGCATTGGGAGTTTGATACGTATTTTGTTCTCCTTTCAGGGAAGAACATAAGGCAGCTTAAATGATGATTTATCTGACTTTCATCTCTGGCCTGCACATTTTATATATTCTGGAATCGCTTAGCTTCCTAGAGATTTTTTTTTATTTCAAAGTGATATTTTATTAGATCAAGAATTTAATATTTCATTTTTCACAAGCTTGTCATTCTTTTCACATAAATTTACAGCAAAAAAAGACCACTGTTTCAGATTGTTTTATTTAGTAACTGTAGTTATCATTAGCTACAAATGATGCAAACATAGGACTCAGGGTGTTTTCTTCTCTATTAATCACCCCTTCGGTATACCTAGTGCTTAGCATACAATGATTGCTCACAGAATATTTGATGAAGGAAAGACTATCTGTGCTCTGCTACACGGCAGCAGAACCTGGGAGTGGGTGAGAAGGGGGTACTCACTGTGCAGGTGATTTCACGCTTACCTCACCTATTGTGCAGGTGAAGCCTGATTAGAATGATGGTAATCACCACAGACTGCTGCCCCTGGCAGCCAAGAACCTGTCTGAGCAGAGGGGGAGAGCGCCACGCAGGGCCCCACGCCCTGACAGATGCGTGCCCCAGCCTCAGGGCCTCTGCAGGGCCTCTGTAGAGCCTCTGGTAGATCCCCTCCTGCCCACGCCAGAGCCCTATCATCACATGCTTCTGTGCCTTCAGCTGTCCTGCTTTTACCTGGTTTCTGTCACCTGGCCTCTGTGGGTTTTTATAGCACTGACCAATCTACCTCTCAAAGACATTCACAGTGAAGCTGCACGCAGCTCACTGTTAGTGGACTTCACAGGGCACCTGAGTTTAACTAAGAATTCGAGTTCTTAAGCAAAGCCTCCAGGCTCTGCGCTGGGGCATATTTGAGTCTAGCGATTCCCCCACTTGGATGGACATAGTACCTCTGAAAGCGGTTCCCCAGTGGCTATGGGGGATGGTGATGGCAGGAGGTCCTTGTGAGGGGACTGGGGCTCCCAGAAGCTCTGCAGCCTCAGCTCCTCCCACTCCAGGCTCAGCAGCAAGGCCAAGAGGAGCCACTGCTGCCAAGCCAACCTCTTCCTAAAATTTGTTGTTCTACTTTCACAGAGAGCAAAACTTCTCTCTGTACAAAAGCCTATGACGATTGTGGTGGCAAGCAGCCAAGGAAGTTTCAGCACTGGAGTGCACAGGACAGCAACCTCTGGGCTTCTGGGGGCAGGGGGGCGGGGAGGGGGTGCTGCAGAGCTCCTCCTCAGACACCAAAGCCCTGTGCATGTGCGTGCATGTGTTGGTCAATTTTTCAGTTTTTTCAGGTTTTTTTTGGAAGTACGTATTTTCAATTTAGTTGCAGATGAGTAAATGTTTAAAGAATTGAGTTTTTAAACAATCACTATCAATGATATTATTGCCCTTAAATGATCTTTTCCATAATATCGGCACATGGCCCTATGTTACTTAGCAACATACCTGGAAGGATACACACAGTATTCAAGAGATCAACCTCTCTGATGCAGGCACTGTGTTTCTCTACCAGTAAAATAAAGAAGTTGACTAGGTCAGGGGACCAAAACGTTCTTTCTTTTCTTTGCTTTTCTTTTCTTCCTTTCTTTTCTTTCTTTCTTTTTCTTTCTTTCTTTTCTTTCTTTCTTTTTCTCTTTCTTTTTCTTTCTTTCTTTTTCTCTTTCTTTCTTTCTTTTTCTCCTTACTTACTCATTAATTCGTCTGTTCATTCATTCACTCATTCATTCATTCTGTTTATTCATGTATGCGTGTATGTATAAAACTGTCCATACCAACTTCAAATGAGATATGTGGGCAATCTCTGATTAATGTGATTGAAATCAAACAGATGCTGATTTGGTTAAGCTTAGGCTTGGGGGGCAGACTGCTGGATCTAACCCTTCACTCCCTAAAAAGCCCCAGGGTACGTTCAGGAACCCGTGGTTCCAAAGAGAAAAGTTTGGGGAAAACATGACCATTTGATACAATCTCAATGTCCTGTTCATCTTGAAACCTGATTATCAAATCAGATCCCGCAGACATGAGCGAGAGCCAGGACAGCCCCTGGGGTGAGCAGGGTAGGCCAGGCCAGAGGATACGCAGGAACATATTGTCCATATCCCACAGGCTGCTCCATCTTGTGACACTTAATGTTGCCACCTGGATCCCACACTATCCTGACCACATGGCACCAATGGGAGCCTATCCTCTTTAGGGAGCCCAAAGTGCTCTGGAGCACCCCCCCCACCCCGGGTCTCCTGTCATCAGCCTTGACGATGCTTGTCCCAGAAGCATTGCCTATTTATAGATGCAGAAGGCCAGGAAGCAGCAAAGGAGAGGAGTGGAAATAATGCAGTGGCCTAATTGATCCACTCCTCTCCAGAACCACTGAGAGCATCCTGAGGCCGCTGCTCATAGTCTGTCCCGGACCATGTGCACCCTGGACTCCCACTGGAACCCGAAATCACAGAGCATCCAAA
>NW_027401215.1:0-4453 GCF_003265705.2 Callorhinus ursinus
CAAGGAGTCGATCCCATTCACAACTGCACCCAAAACCATAAGATACCTAGGAATAAATTTAACCAAAGAGGCAAAGGATCTGTACTCAGAAAACTATGAAATACTCAGGAAAGAAATTGAAGAAGACACAGAGCAATGGAAAAACGTTCCATGCTCATGGATTGGGAGAACCAACATTGTGAAGATGTCCATGCTACCTAGAGCAATCTACACATTCAATGCAATCCCCATCAAAATACCATCCACTTTTTTCAAAGAAAGGGATCAAATAATCCTAAAATTGGTATGGAACCAGAAGAGACCCCGAATAGCCAGAGGAATATTGAAAAAGAAAAGCAAAGCTGGCGGCATCACCATTCTGGACTTCCAGCTCTAGGACAAAGCTGTCATCGTCAAGAAAGTATGGTACTGGCACAAAAACAGGCACAGAGATCAATGGAACGGAACCGAGAGCCCAGAAATGGACCCTCAACTCTATGGTCAACTTATCTTTGACAAAGCAGGAAAGAATGTCCAACGGCAAAACGACGGTCTCCTCAACAAATGGTGTTGGGAACATTGGAGAGCCACACGCAGAAGAAGGAAACTGGACCATTTCCTTACACCACACCCAAAAATAGACTCCAAATGGTTGAAAGACCTCCATGTGAGACGGGAGTCCCTCCAAATCCTGAAGGAGAACACAGGTCGCAACCTCTTCGACCTCAGCCGCAGCAACTTCTTCCTAGAAACATCGCCAAAGGCACGGGAAGCCAGGGCAAAAATGAACTATTGGGATTTCATCAAGCTAAAAAGCTTTTGCACAGCAAAAGAAACATTCCACAAAACCAGAAGACAACCGACAGAATGGGAGAAAATATTTGCAAATGACATATCAGATAAAGGGCCAGTATCCCAAATCTATGAAGAACTTATCAAACTCAACACCCAAGGAACAAATAATCCAATCAAGAAATGGGCAGAAGACATGAACAGACATTTTTCCAGAGAAGACATCCAAAAGGCCAACAGGCACACGAGAAAGTGCTCCACATCGCTCGGCATCAGGGAAATCCAAATCAAAACCTCAAAGAGATACCACCTCACACCCGTCAGAAGGGCTAAAATTAACAAGTCAGGGAACGACAGATGTTGGCGGGGATGTGGAGAAAGGGGAACCCTCGTACACTGTCGGTGGGAATGCAAGCTGGTGCAACCCCTCTGGAAAACAGTATGGAGGTTCCTCAAACAGTTGAAATTAGAGCTACCACTCGATCCAGCCACTGCACTACTGGGTATTTACCCCAAAGATGCAAATGTAGGGACCCGAAGGGGTACGTGCACCCCAATGTCTATAGCAGCAATGTCCACAACCGCCAAACTGTGGAAAGAGCCAAGATGTCCATCGACAGATGAATGGATAAAGAAGAAGTGGTAGAGGTACACAATGGAATATTATGCAGCCATCAAAAGGAATGAGATCTTGCCATGTGCAACGACGTGGATGGACCTGGAGGGTGTTACGCTGAGTGAAACAAGTCAATCAGAGAAAGACATGTATCATATGACCTCACTGATATGAGGAATTCTTCATCTCAGGAACCAACTGAGGGTTGCTGGAGGGGTCGGGGGTGGGAGGGATGGGGTGGCTGGGTCATAGACATTGGGGAGGGTATGTGCTACGGTGAGCGCTGTGAATTGTGTAAGACTGTTGAATCACAGATCTGTACTTCTGAAACAAATAACGGAACGTATTTTCAGAAAAAAGAAAAAGAAGACGATAGCAGGAGAGGAAGAATGAAGGGGAGTAAGTCAGACGGGGAGACGAACCAGGAGAGATGATGGACTCTGAAAAACAAACTGAGGGTTCTAGAGGGGAGGAGGGTAGGGGGATGGGTTAGCCTGGTGATGGGTATTAAAGAGGGCACATTCTGCATGGAGCACTGGGTGTTATGAACAAACAATGAATCATGGAACACTACACCAAAAAAATGATGGAATATATGGTGATTAACATAACAATAAAAAAACCAAAAAAAAACCCCCCACAAAGAGTGTAATAAGAGATGAAGAAGGACACTATATCCAACCTAAAGGGTCTATCCAACAAGAAGATCTAAGAATTGTAAATATCTATGCCCCGAACATGGGAGCGCCCAATTATATAAGGCAATTAATAACCAAAGCAAAGAAACACATGGACAACAGTACAATAATAGTGGGGGACTTTAACACCCCGCTGACTGACATGGACAGATCATCTCAGCAAAAGACCAACAAGGAAATAAAGACTTTACATGACACACTGGAGCAAATCGACTTCACAGACGTATTCAGAACGTTCCATCCCAAAGCAACGGAATACACATTCTTCTCTAGTGCCCATGGAACATTCCCCAGACTTGATCACATCCCAGGTCACAAATCAGGTCTCAAGCGGTACCGAAAGTTTGGGATCATTCCCTGCACATTTTCAGACCACAATGCTTTGAAACTAGAACTCCATCACCAGAGGAAAGTCGGAAAGAACTCAAAGACATGGAGGCTAAAGAGCGTCCTACTAAAGAATGAATGGGTCAACCAGGAAATTAAAGAAGAATTTAAAAAGTTCATGGAAACCAATGAAAATGAAAGCACAACTGCCCAAATTCTTTGGGATAGAGCAAAGGCAGTCCCGAGAGGAAAGTATATAGCGATACAAGCCTTTCTCAAGAAACAAGAAAGGTCTCAAATACACAACCTAATCCTACACCTAAAGGAGCTGGAGAAAAAACAGCAAATAAAGCCTAAACCCAGCAGGAGAAGAGACATCATAAAGATCAGAGCCGACATCAATGAAATAGAACCAAGAGAACAGTAGAACAGATCAACGGAACTAGGAGCTGGTTCTTGGAAAGAATTAACAAGATTGATAAACCCCTGGCCAGACTGATCAAATAGAAAAGAGAAATGACCCAAACCAACAAAATCATGAATGAAAGAGGAGAGATCACAACCAACCCCAAAGAAATACACACAATGATAAGAACCTATTAGGAGCAACCCCATGCCAGCAAACTAGATAACCTGGAAGAAATGGGTGCATTCCTAGAGATGTATCAACTACCAAAACTGAACCAGGAAGAAATAGAAAACCTGAACAGACCTATAACCACGAAGGAAATTGAAGCAGTCATCAAAAATCTCCCAAGAAACGAAAGCCCAGGGCCAGATCGCTTCCCAGGGGAATTCTATCAGGCATTTAAAGAAGAATTAATACCTATTCTCCTGAAACTGTTCCAAAAACTAGAAACGGAAGGAGAACTTCCAGACTCATTTTATGAGGCCACCATGACCTTGCTCCCAAAACCAGACAAAGATCCCATCAAAAAGGAGCGTTACAGACCGATATCCTGGATGAACATGGATGCAAACGTTCTCACCAAAATACTAGCCAATAGGATCCAACAGTACATGAAAAGGATTATTCCCCATGACCAAGCGGGATTTATCCCTGGGCTGCAAGGCTGGTTCAACACCCGCAAATCAATCAACGTGATAAAATACATTACCACAAGAGAGAACAAGCATCCTATGATCCTCTCAATAGATGCAGAAAAAGGATTTGACAAAGTACAGCATCCTTTCTTGATCAAAACTCTTCAGAGTAGAGGGATAGAGGGTACATACCTCAATATCCTAAAAGCCATCTACGAAAAACCTACAGCGAATATCATTCTCAATGGGGAAAAGCTGAGAGCTTTTCCCCTAAGGTCAGGAACGCGGCAGGGCTAGCCACGCTCACCGCTGCTATTCAACCTAGGATTAGAAGTCCTAGCCACAGCCATCAGACAACAAAGAGAAATCAAAGGCATCCAAATCGGCAGAGAGGAAGTCAAACTCTCACTCTTTGCAGATGATATGATACTTTATGTGGAAAACCCAAAAGACTCCACCCCCAAACTGCTAGAACTCACACAGGAATTCAGTCAAGTAGCAGGCTATAAAACCGATGCACAGAAATCAGTGGCATTCCTATACACCAACAACAAGACAGAAGAGAGACAGACCAAGGAGTCGATCCCATTCACAACTGCACCCAAAACCATAAGATACCTAGGAATAAATTTAACCAAAGAGGCAAAGGATCTGTACTCAGAAAACTATGAAATACTCAGGAAAGAAATTGAAGAAGACACAGAGCAATGGAAAAACGTTCCATGCTCATGGATTGGGAGAACCAACATTGTGAAGATGTCCATGCTACCTAGAGCAATCTACACATTCAATGCAATCCCCATCAAAATACCATCCACTTTTTTCAAAGAAAGGGATCAAATAATCCTAAAATTGGTATGGAACCAGAAGAGACCCCGAATAGCCAGAGGAATATTGAAAAAGAAAAGCAAAGCTGGCGGCATCACCATTCTGGACTTCCAGCTCTAGGACAAAGCTGTCATCGTCAAGAAAGTATGGTACTGGCACAAAAACAGGC
>NW_027401216.1:0-4452 GCF_003265705.2 Callorhinus ursinus
AACTGACTTGGCCAACACCACCCAGCCACGGAGCAGCAGAGCCTGCATCTGAACCGGGGAGCCTGGCCCCACAGTAGGGACCAAACAGGACCATCCCGCCGCCTCCCAGACACACAGGCCACTACATGGTGACCTGCCACTTGTCCATACACAGACGATCTCCCAAGTATCTGGAGACCCACTGGTAGGAGGGTAGAGGGGCAAACACACGGTCCTCAGATCCTCGCAGGGAAGAATTGTGCACGGATATGCAGTGGAGCTGGGAAAATGTGTCCGGGAAGCAGACACTCTGATCTGGCACAAGGCTGGCTGTTATGCAGACAACTCTATGAGGCTTCCGCTCCAGACGCCTTAGCATCTTGCCAGGAGGCTCTGCCCCTCATTTCCCCGTCGTTGCCGTTTCAGGGTTTTGATCAAGGTAGGCCTGGTGAGAAATTGTCCTTACCGCATAGAGTAGATGATGTTCCAGACAGAGCAAGCAGAGGGAATGGGTTCCAGGGGAAGGCGCAGTAAGAGAGGTGACCTGGGGGAGAGCCGCATCTCCAGCCTGCGGAGCAGCTGCACGAGGTGGGCGTGCGGTCCTGTCCCTTCCCGACTGGCCCCGATGCCCTGACGCCTGCAAGTCGCCCGCGGTTCATGTCCAGAGAGGGTCAGGCCCAGAGACTGCGGCAAACAAGCCCATTCGTTGGGTCAGTGAATGCCCAGCATCAGTACTCATCTAGAAAACACGCTGGCTAATCCCCGCTCCTCCGCTTTGCTCTGGAGATGGGGGTCTCAGCCCTTCCAAGATCATCGACAATATTTCTAGAACCCATAGCTGGGCTGTGTATGTGCACAGAATTCTGGGGCATCCCCCAGATGGAGCCCTGGCTTATGCTCCCCAAGGGCAGGGATCGGGGAAGCCAGCGTCCTCATGCAGAGGCACCTTGTGGGCTGTTCTCTTTGCACCTGCTCAGGCACCAGCTCCGCACCTGGATCCAGGCTCCGCACAGTGGATCGTGGCTGCAGATGGCTGTCAGCTCGAGACCCTCTGCTGGGACTCCAGGGCCTTCCACTGCAGGGGAGCAGACAGAGAGGCTGCTGTGCTCAGGTGCCCATCAGACAGAGGCCCCGAGGATGCACAGCTTTCCCAGGAGGCAGCGTAGGTTGTTTTCAGAAGTAGACAGATTCATAAGGGATTTACCTTGAAATTCAAGTGTGTGTGTGTGTGTAGGTGGAGGACACTGTTTCCAAATTCCCAGGACAGCTGGGGTGGGAAATGCTGTGTCTCTCCATCTGTCTTGGAGAGTCATAAACACATGAGCTTCTAAAAGCCTCTAAGCGAACCAGTGTCCTCTGGAAGACAAAGAGAGCTTCCACATAGTCAGGCCAGAGCTCCCGAGGCTGTGTTTGAATGTAGGGCCCTTTTTACAGAATGACTAAGAGCTCTGGGAAATGCTGATCCAGAGCAAGTTTTTCAAACTTCATTATTAGTATGAGAGTCTCTTCCAACTCCCGATCCCCAAATAGACCCTGACATGGCATTGAAAACTATAAAGCAGATTTATTTTTTTGTCTTAACTCCATCTCAAGTGGCAGAAACACAGCTCAAAGCAGCTGTTGCAAAACCTAGAATTTACTGCCTCATATAACAAAAGCCTCCAGGGCGATGGCTTCAGGCATGGCCCGATCTAGGGGCTCACCTGACAGTGCCAAGATTCTGTCTTCCCTCTCCATCTCACGTTTGTGCGTTGGCTCCCCAAGTGTGGTATCAAGACAGCCGCCTGGGTCTGAGTGTCACTAATATCTGCATCTTCTAGAAGGCTCAGCATTCTTCTTTCTCAATCATTTAAGAGACAAAGCCGGGACTGAGTCTCACTGCTCTACCCAGTGCTCCACATTCCCCACTAGGTCAGTCTGGCAGGGGAATCTGATGGTGCAGGGAGCTGGGCTTGGGGCACAGAGCCTATTAGCTCAGGAGAGGAAACAGCGCCCCGACCACATGGAACGATGGAGGAGGTGGCTCTCCAAGGAAAACACAGGTTCAGTTGCCAGAAGGAGGTGGGCTGTGTGCAGATCCAGCCACACCCACGAGTGCCCATCATGCTTCACATCCTTCACGTTCCAGATCGCCGTGTGGCCCTGCCTTCCCCTCGGTACCTCCTCGGGGCTGGTCTGTGTCTTCCGAGGCTGCGGCCACCCCGGTCCATTCCCCTCACTGTCCCCATGGTGTGTGTGTGACACCCGTTCAATGAGACCAGCTCTTGGGAGAGCTGCATCTTAACTCACGTTGGCTCTGTGACCCCAGCCCTTGGCACACACGTCCGCGTCGCTCCAGTGTTCAGGTGGCGCTTCCAGGACGGGAGAATGAATGACTGAACGGAAATTGGACCTGAGTCAAGGCAGTTTTCTGCCCTGATCCGTGCAGGTTCTCCTCTCTGTCTGATGACAGTATCGTCGGCCAGGAAACCACCGGAGGCACGTAAGTAAGGAAGAGATCTGTGTGCAGACAGAGCCTCAGCCTGCAGTGATGGCCACGGGTAAGGTCGTGTCGGGCTCTGAAGGTGCAGGTCGCAGGGCATCGTTCCCGAGGGTGCAGGTCTGTGAGGCTGCTATCGGCAGGGCCAGGGCGGTGAGCACCGGAAGGCTCGCGAAGCCCCTCCAGCTCAGCTCCGGCCAGACACACAGATCTGGTCACGCGTGGAGTCCGGGTGTGTGACCCCGGAGCCCCCTTCCGGGTGGTCAGCCCAGGGTCTAGAGTGCACTCACTCATCCGTGAGTGCCAGCCGAGGGTTGAGCCACAGGCCTAGGGTTCACTGGGTTCCAGGCGAGTGCGTGGCAGAATTCCCGTACCGTGGGCAGGACGGGGCGGGGGCTCCCGTGGTCCAAGCCCTCGTGGGGCCATGCTGAGCTGCCCCTGATGGGGCCATCCTGAATCCAGGAGGGGAGGGGATGGTGCTGTCAGGCCCAGGTGTGTTTGCAAATCCAGGGAGATTGTTCCTCATCACAAGAAACTGACAAGGGCTTTACTCGGTGTCGGTGGGAAGTCGCTGCCTCCCTCAGCCAGGCTGCGGAACCACTGCCCGAAAACACAAAGGGAAGACGTCCTCCGGAGCGTTCCAGAAGACAGGAGGGTGAAGCATCCTCACGCCTTCGGGATGAGATGACTGTTCCGGAGAATCGCTAGACCGGAAGGCACCTGGGCTCTTCTCTTTGGGGCCCACGATGTTCCGGAAACTTTGAGAGGAAGCTTGTCTTAGGGCTCATTGAAACAAGACGATGAGGAGACGGTGGTCTGCCCAGTCCTTCCCATCCCGGACGTGCCCAGAAGGGAAAGCGCCAATTAAAACAGAATGTTCTGGCACATTTCCCGGCATTTGTGCCCTCCACCCATCAGAGCCTGGGGGTGCTGGGCGTCCAGGGACCGTCTCGGCCCCAGGTGCCGGCTCACGAGTCTGCGGGCCCGGCAGCACCAGCAGAGGCTCGGGGGGCTCCCCGTTTCCCGAGAGGACAGAACGGTTGGATCCTCCTGGATGTCGAATTCTGCAGGAAAATGTGGGGAAGCAGAGCTTTCTGCGTGCCGTCGCCCCCCTCTGGGAGCCCGGGTTGGCCGTGCACCTTGCAGAGGGGCCACTCAGACTCGCGTGGGTTTCCCGGAAATGCCGCCTCTTCAGAGCAGCTGCCGTGGCCTGTCCTGGTCCTGGAGCTGTCGGGAGGAAGCAGGGCAGAGAGGCACCTGGGGCATGGACGTGGGTCACCTGACCGCTCTGGGCTTCAGCGTCCTCATCGGGGGGTGGGAATCATCCTGGCTTCTCCTGGCGGTGGGGGGGCGCGCTAGGAGGGGGAGGGGATGCAGACCTCGGGTTATTGTGCCGGGGGCCCCGTGCTGCTCACAGAGTGGTCAGGGAGGGAGCGGGCAAGGCCTCCTTGGGGGACGTCCACGCCGCGTGGAGTGAGGACTGTGTCCTGCACCTGCCTGACCCGGCCGGTGGGCCCGGCCCCTGGAGCTGCCCCCAGATCCCGGGGACGCGCTCCTCTGGGGAACCCCAGGCTCCGGGCCGTCCTGATGCTCTGGAAAGAAATGACATCGTGAAGGAGCTGGTTTCCTCTCCCCAGTTCCTGCAGTGACATCGCAACCACCCTTGGTGGTTAAGGGCCCTCCCTTCAGGCAGACACCAGCGGCCCCGAGCCAGAAAACCCCTGAGGACTGCCCAGGGCCGACTCCACATAGGAGCACCGAGATTCCTCCTCCCGCAGGACGGGGCCGAATGACCGCCACCAGCGCTACGGGGTGCATCAGGGAGCTGGGCATCTGAGAGCCACCCAGCCAGTTTGTCCTTGGAAACCTGGGGTTATTGTCAGCACCTGAGAGTGACCTCCAGAAGCCTGAGGCGGTGGGGTTCCCCGTTGCCCTGAGTCTCCTACCAGCCTGTGTGGGGCCGGCCCCCGAGCAGCCCCGGCTCACACGCGGTC
>NW_027401217.1:0-4452 GCF_003265705.2 Callorhinus ursinus
TTTCCTCTTACTGAAACGATAGGATAGTTGAGGGAAGCCTTCTTCACAAGTGGTTTCTCAAGCACAGTCACAGGGCCCATTCTAGGTGCCTGCACCATTTCATGCTAAAGTGCTTCTCCTCCTTACGTGTTTGGCTTTCCTGAAGGATTTCCTTCTCACACGTAAAACCGTGACCTTTTCCATCTGCTCTGTCTCCTACTCTTGAAAACATTTCTCACGGAACAGGACTTAAAAGCCCACAGACTTTCTACACTAATGGCTTCGGTAGCACAGGCATGGGGCCCATTCCTTGCGTATTCACACTGACATGGGAAAAGTCTACCATTTTCAGGGAAGATGGAAGTAGACACACGGTTTCTCGGCAGTGGTGTTTCTTCAGACTGTAGAGTACTCCCTTTGCTTAGGATTCAACACATACATTTTGTGACTATGGATTCCTCGGCAACCCAGATGGAAGCTCGAAGTCACGTGTGACACAGACTTGCTTCGCAGAGATTCGTGTATGCCTTTCCTTTGGCGAAGTCACATATTTTGGAAAACCCTTCCATCTTCGTGACACATGGTGTTCGTTGAGAAGGGCCCTCCATAAGAAGCTGTTCCGCGAGTAATGTCTATCTCTCTTCCTTCCCCTCCGTACTCTTTCACACTTTGCTTCAAGCCGCTTCGTTCCTTAGCAAAGCAGATGGCAGTCGAAGGACCGCACCGCCACACCGTTGTTTCTTAGACTTAAGTATCGCACGTTCCTCACGCTTCCTCCCATTTCCGACACACACTTCCCTAGGGGACTACTATTGTGTTGGTTGTCACAGTCGACCCACATTTTTCTTCACAATTCAGCGTGTGGCGTTTTCCTTGTGTTTTCACACAAAGTACTGACAACCCTGCTCTCTTCCCGAAACAAGATCTGAGTTGGCAGAAGCTTTCGACACAAGTTCGTTCTCAAGCAGTGGTATATGGTACAGTCCTTATGCCTTCGCTTTTCACGTCGGAACTTTCCTCCATCTTCTTCCCTGTAGATGGTAGTGGAAAGGCGATTTTTCTATGGTTCTGTTCCTTGAGAGCTGAGTGCCAGACACTTACACCTATATCTCCAAAGGCTTCAAGCTCCCCGAAACAAGAGGTTAGCACGAAATCGTGTTGGACGTGGCCTCGTTTCTCTAGGTTCAGTGGAAGGCGCTGCTGAGGCTAGCTCACGTACATCTGAAGGCCCTTCCAACTTCACGACACAAGACTTTCGTGGAGAGAAACCCTCCACACAATGTGTTCCTCACCGTAATGTATCGCGCTTTCTGTCTCTTTTCTTTCGCACTACGTTGTAACAAGGTGCTTCCATCCGTACAGAAAGAGCTGGTCGTCGACGGATGGCAACCCTCTAGATTTGTTCTTAGATGTAAACACCCGTAGGCAATCCTCCTTATGCTTCCTCACATCATACATATCCATACTCATCCTTCTCCATGGAACGACAGGAGACACATTCGGGACGGACGGCTAACTCTAGGGTACGTCCCTCATGCCTTCACACCCACTACGGAAAACACTGTTATCTTCCTGAAACAGTATGATAGCTGAGGGAAGACTTCTTCCCAAGCGGTGGGTCAAGCACCGTCACAGTCCACCGCAGATTCCTTATGCCTTCACACGTTCATGCCATAATGCCGCTCATACGTAGGTGTATGGCTTTCCAGGATTTCATTCTGCCACTTGAAAGCATGATCTTTCGCCTCTGTTCTCTCTCTCCTACTCTTGAAAACATTCCTCACGGAACAAGATTTGAATTGGGAGAGACAATCTACACTAAGTATTTCTGTGGCACAGGCATGGGGCACATGCCTTGCGCTGCCGCACTTCCATTGGAATAGAGAAGCATTTTCAGGGAAGATGTTCGTAGAAACACGGTTTCTCTGCGGTGATGTTTCCTCAGACTGAAGTGCACGCCGCCCGTTTCGGATTCAACACATACCTGTTGTGACTATGTTTTCCCCGTGACGCCAGGTGTAAGCGCGAAGTCGGGTTTGACACAACCTTTTTTCGCACAGCTGAGTCTGTCACTTTCCTTTGGCGAACTCACATACATTTGGAAACCCCTTTTCGCGTCGTGACCCATGGTGTCCATTGAGCGAAGCCCTCCATACAAAGTTGTTCCACGAGGAAGCTATATCAGGCTTTTCCTCTGCTTCCGTTCACACTTGGCGTATGGCCGCTTCGATCCTTCGGAAAGGAGATGATAGACGAAGGCCCGCTCCTCCACAGCATTGCTTTTTAGAATTAAGGGGAGAGCTCGTTCCTTACGCTTCCTCCGATTTCCAGACACACACCTCTCTAGGGGACAACTTGTTAGTTGGTGGTCACATTCGACCCACATATCTCTTCACAATTCAGCATATGGCACTTACCTTACGCCTTCACACGAAGTCCTGAAAACGCTTCTACCTTCCTGAAACAAGATTTAAGTTGAGAGAAGCTTTAGACACAACTCTTTCTCAAACAGTGGTATATGGCACAGTAGTTGTGCCTTCACTTTTAACGTTTAACTCACATACTTTTCAATCCCTTCTAGCTTCGTGACCCATGGTGTTCGTCGATAGATGCCCTCTGTACAAATTTGTTTCACGAGGAAGGTATATCAGGTTTTCCCTCTGCTTTCTTTCCCACTTGGTTTACAGCCACTTCGATCTGTCGGAAAGGAGTTGGGAGTGGAAGGACCGCAATCCACAGCCCTGTGTTTTACCCTTAAGTGTGTAGCACATTCCTTATGCCTCCTCCCATTTGCAGACACACATCTCTAAAGCACACAACTTGTTAGTGGTTGGAATATTTGCCCCTCCTTTTTCATCACAATTCAGCGTATGGAATTTTCCTTATGCTTTCACACGAAGTATTGAAAACGCTTCTATCATCACGAAACAAGATCTGATTTGGGAGAAGCTTTTGACACAACTTCTTTCTCAAGCAGAAATATACGGCACAATCCTCATGCCTTCACTCTTCACATTGGAACGTTCTTCCATCTTCTTCCGTAGAGATGGTAGTGGAAAGACTATTTCTCTACAGTTTTGTTTCTTGTCAGGTGAGGGTATGACACCTACCTTATATATCAACACATATATCTCAAAAGGCTTCATTCTTCAGCAACAATATATGAACACGAATTCATGTTTGACATGTCCTTGTTTCTCGGCGTTAAGTGTAGGGATCTCCTGAGGGAAGCTCACATACATTTTAAGCCTGACACATGACTTTATTGTAGGGTAAACGTCCACACAAGATGTTCCACACTGTCCAGTATCGCGCTTTCCATCTCTTTTCTTTCACACTAGGGTTTACGAAGCTGCTTCCATCCTTAGGAAAGAGATGGTATTCAAAGGACGGCAACACTATAGATTTGTTCTTAGAGTTTAACAAACATATGCAAACTTCCTTATGCTTCCTCACATCATACATTTGC
The DNA here is from genome assembly GCF_003265705.2 of Callorhinus ursinus. Classification (NCBI taxonomy): domain Eukaryota; kingdom Metazoa; phylum Chordata; class Mammalia; order Carnivora; family Otariidae; genus Callorhinus; species Callorhinus ursinus. Next base: position 3,449 of record NW_027401217.1, read on the forward strand.
ATACTCATCCTTCTTCATATAACGATGGTAGGCACATATGAAACGGTCAGATGAGTCTATGGTATGTCCCTTACGCTTTCACACGAAGTACTGAAAACTCTTCTATCCTTGCAAAAGAAGATCTGAGTTGGGAGAAGCTTTCGACACAACTTCTTTCTCAAGCAGAGGTATATGGCACAATCCTTATGCCTTCACTCCTCACGTTGGAAAGTTCTTCCATCTTCTTCCATGGAGATGGTAGTGGAAAGACTATTTCTCTACAGTTTTGTTTCTTGTTAGTTGAGTGTATGACACTTACCTTATATACCAACACATATATCTCAAAAGGCTTCATTCTTCACGAACCAAGATGTGAGCGCGAAATCATGTTGCAGATGGCCTTGTTTCTCGGAGATAAGTGTATGGATCTCCTGAGGCAAGTTCACATACAATTGTAGACCCTTCCACTTCATAACACACGACTTCACGGGAGAGTAAACCTCCACACAATGTGGTCCCCACTGTATACTATCGCACTTTCCATCTCTTTACTTCACACTAGCGTTTCCGAAGTTGATTCTATCCTTAGGAAAAGAGATGGTAGTCGAAGGACGGCAATACTATAGATTTGTTCTTAGAATTAAACAAACGTATGCAAACTTCCTTATGCTTCCTCACCTCATACATTTCCATACTCACCCTTCTTCATGTAAGGATGGTAGGCACATTCTAAACGGACAGCTGAGTCTAGGGTATGTCCCTTACGCCTTCACACCCACTACGGAAAACACTTTTATATTACTGAAACAGTATGATAGTTGAAGGAAGCCTTCTTCACAAGTGGCTTCTCAAGCACCGTCACAAGGCACATTCTTTAGGCCTTCACAGTTTCATGCTAAAATTCTGCTCATACTTAAGTGTATGGCTTTCCTGAGGGATTTCCTTCTCACTCTTAAAGGCATGACATTTTCCATCTGCTCTCACTCATACTCCTGAAAACTCTTCTCACGGAACAAGATTTGCAT
>NW_027401218.1:0-4451 GCF_003265705.2 Callorhinus ursinus
AACTGACTTGGCCAACACCACCCAGCCACGGAGCAGCAGAGCCTGCACATGAACCAGGGAGCCTGGCCCCACAGTAGGGACCAAACAGGACCATCCCGCCGCCTCCCAGACACACAGGCCACTACACGGTGACCTGCCACTTGTCCATACACAGACGATCTCCCAAGTATCTGGAGACCCACTGGTAGGAGGGTAGAGGGGCAAACACACGGTCCTCAGATCCTCGCAGGGAAGAATTGTGCACGGATATGCAGAGGAGCTGGGAAAATGTGTCCGGGAAGCAGACACTCTGATCTGGCACAAGGCTGGCTGTTATGCAGACAACTCTATGAGGCTTCCGCTCCAGACGCCTTGGCATCTTGCCAGGAGGCTCTGCCCCTCATTTCCCCGTCGTTGCCGTTTCAGGGTTTTGATCAAGGTAGGCCTGGTGAGAAATTGTCCTTACCGCATAGAGTAGATGGTGTTCCAGACAGAGCAAGCAGAGGGAATGGGTTCCAGGGGAAGGCGCAGTAACACAGGTGACCTGGGGGAGAGCCGCATCTCCAGCCTGCGGAGCAGCTGCACGAGGTGGGCGTGCGGTCCTGTCCCTTCCCGACTGGCCCCGATGCCCTGACGCCTGCAAGTCGCCCGCGGTTCATCTCCAGAGAGGGTCAGGCCCAGAGACTGCGGCAAACAAGCCCATTCGTTGGGTCAGTGAATGCCCAGCATCAGTACTCATCTAGAAAACACGCTGGCTAATCCCCGCTCCTCCGCTTTGCTCTGGAGATGGGGGTCTCAGCCCTCCCAAGATCATCGACAATATTTCTAGAACCCATAGCTGGGCTGTGTATGTGCACAGAATTCTGGGGCATCCCCCGGATGGAGCCCGGGCTTATGCTCCCCAAGGACAGGGATCGGGGAAGCCAGCGTCCTCATGCAGAGGAACCTTGTGGGCTGTTCTCTTTGCACCTGCTCAGGCACCAGCTCTGCACCTGGATCCAGGCTCCGCACAGTGGATCGTGGCTGCAGATGGCTGTCAGCTCGAGACCCTCTGCTGGGACTCCAGGGCCTTCCACTGCAGGGGAGCAGACAGAGAGGCTGCTGTGCTCAGGTGCCCATCAGACAGAGGCCCCGAGGATGCACAGCTTTCCCAGGAGGCAGCGTAGGTTGTTTTCAGAACTAGACAGATTCATAAGGGATTTACCTTGAAATTCAAGTGTGTGTGTGTGTGTAGGTGGAGGACACTGTTTCCAAATTCCCAGGACAGCTGGGGTGGGAAATGCTGTGTCTCTCCATCTGTGTGGAGATTCATAAACACATGAGCTTCTAAAAGCCTCTAAGCGAACCAGTGTCCTCTGGAAGACAAAGAGAGCTTCCCCATAGTCAGGCCAGAGCTCCCGAGGCTGTGTTTGAATGTAGGGCCCTTTTTACAGAATGACTAAGAGCTCTGGGAAATGCTGATCCAGAGCAAGTTTTTCAAACTTCATTATTAGTATGAGAGTCTCTTCCAACTCCCGATCCCCAAATAGACCCTGACATGGCATTGAAAACTATAAAGCAGATTTATTTTTTTGTCTTAACTCCATCTCAAGTGGCAGAAACACAGCTCAAAGCAGCTGTTGCAAAAACTAGAATTTACTGCCTCATATAACAAAAGCCTCCAGGGCGATGGCTTCAGGCATGGCCCGATCTAGGGGCTCACCTGACAGTGCCAAGATTCTGTCTTCCCTCTCCATCTCACGTTTGTGCGTTGGCTCCCCAAGTGTGGTATCAAGACAGCCGCCTGGGTCTGAGTGTCACTAATATCTGCATCTTCTAGAAGGCTCAGCATTCTTCTTTCTCAATCATTTAAGAGACAAAGCCGGGACTGAGTCTCACTGCTCTACCCAGTGCTCCACATTCCCCACTAGGTCAGTCTGGCAGGGGAATCTGATGGTGCAGGGAGCTGGGCTTGGGGCACAGAGCCTATTAGCTCAGGAGAGGAAACAGCGCCCCGACCACATGGAACGATGGAGGAGGTGGCTCTCCAAGGAAAACACAGGTTCAGTTGCCAGAAGGAGGTGGGCTGTGTGCAGATCCAGCCACACCCACGAGTGCCCATCATGCTTCACATCCTTCACGTTCCAGATCGCCGTGTGGCCCTGCCTTCCCCTCGGTACCTCCTCGGGGCTGGTCTGTGTCTTCCGAGGCTGCGGCCACCCCGGTCCATTCCCCTCACTGTCCCCATGGTGTGTGTGTGACACCCGTTCAATGAGACCAGCTCTTGGGAGAGCTGCATCTTAACTCACGTTGGCTCTGTGACCCCAGCCCTTGGCACACACGTCCGCGTCGCTCCAGTGTTCAGGTGGCGCTTCCAGGACGGGAGAATGAATGACTGAACGGAAATTGGACCTGAGTCAAGGCAGTTTTCTGCCCTGATCCGTGCAGGTTCTCCTCTCTGTCTGATGACAGTATCGTCGGCCAGGAAACCACCGGAGGCACGTAAGTAAGGAAGAGATCTGTGTGCAGACAGAGCCTCAGCCTGCAGTGATGGCCACGGGTAAGGTCGTGTCGGGCTCTGAAGGTGCAGGTCGCAGGGCATCGTTCCCGAGGGTGCAGGTCTGTGAGGCTGCTATCGGCAGGGCCAGGGCGGTGAGCACCGGAAGGCTCGCGAAGCCCCTCCAGCTCAGCTCCGGCCAGACACACAGATCTGGTCACGCGTGGAGTCCGGGTGTGTGACCCCGGAGCCCCCTTCCGGGTGGTCAGCCCAGGGTCTAGAGTGCACTCACTCATCCGTGAGTGCCAGCCGAGGGTTGAGCCACAGGCCTAGGGTTCACTGGGTTCCAGGCGAGTGCGTGGCAGAATTCCCGTACCGTGGGCAGGACGGGGCGGGGGCTCCCGTGGTCCAAGCCCTCGTGGGGCCATGCTGAGCTGCCCCTGATGGGGCCATCCTGAATCCAGGAGGGGAGGGGATGGTGCTGTCAGGCCCAGGTGTGTTTGCAAATCCAGGGAGATTGTTCCTCATCACAAGAAACTGACAAGGGCTTTACTCGGTGTCGGTGGGAAGTCGCTGCCTCCCTCAGCCAGGCTGCGGAACCACTGCCCGAAAACACAAAGGGAAGACGTCCTCCGGAGCGTTCCAGAAGACAGGAGGGTGAAGCATCCTCACGCCTTCGGGATGAGATGACTGTTCCGGAGAATCGCTAGACCGGAAGGCACCTGGGCTCTTCTCTTTGGGGCCCACGATGTTCCGGAAACTTTGAGAGGAAGCTTGTCTTAGGGCTCATTGAAACAAGACGATGAGGAGACGGTGGTCTGCCCAGTCCTTCCCATCCCGGACGTGCCCAGAAGGGAAAGCGCCAATTAAAACAGAATGTTCTGGCACATTTCCCGGCATTTGTGCCCTCCACCCATCAGAGCCTGGGGGTGCTGGGCGTCCAGGGACCGTCTCGGCCCCAGGTGCCGGCTCACGAGTCTGCGGGCCCGGCAGCACCAGCAGAGGCTCGGGGGGCTCCCCGTTTCCCGAGAGGACAGAACGGTTGGATCCTCCTGGATGTCGAATTCTGCAGGAAAATGTGGGGAAGCAGAGCTTTCTGCGTGCCGTCGCCCCCCTCTGGGAGCCCGGGTTGGCCGTGCACCTTGCAGAGGGGCCACTCAGACTCGCGTGGGTTTCCCGGAAATGCCGCCTCCTCAGAGCAGCTGCCGTGGCCTGTCCTGGCCCTGGAGCTGTCGGGAGGAAGCAGGGCAGAGAGGCACCTGGGGCATGGACGTGGGTCACCTGACCGCTCTGGGCTTCAGCGTCCTCATCGGGGGGTGGGAATCATCCTGGCTTCTCCTGGCGGTGGGGGGGCGCGCTAGGAGGGGGAGGGGATGCAGACCTCGGGTTATTGTGCCGGGGGCCCCGTGCTGCTCACAGAGTGGTCAGGGAGGGAGCGGGCAAGGCCTCCTTGGGGGACGTCCACGCCGCGTGGAGTGAGGACTGTGTCCTGCACCCGCCTGACCCGGCCGGTGGGCCCGGCCCCTGGAGCTGCCCCCAGATCCCGGGGACGCGCTCCTCTGGGGAACCCCAGGCTCCGGGCCGTCCTGATGCTCTGGAAAGAAATGACATCGTGAAGGAGCTGGTTTCCTCTCCCCAGTTCCTGCAGTGACATCGCAACCACCCTTGGTGGTTAAGGGCCCTCCCTTCAGGCGGACACCAGCGGCCCCGAGCCAGAAAACCCCTGAGGACTGCCCAGGGCCGACTGCACATAGGAGCACCGAGATTCCTCCTCCCGCAGGACGGGGCCGAATGACCGCCACCAGCGCTACGGGGTGCATCAGGGAGCTGGGCATCTGAGAGCCACCCAGCCAGTTTGTCCTTGGAAACCTGGGGTTATTGTCAGCACCTGAGAGTGACCTCCAGAAGCCTGAGGCGGTGGGGTTCCCCGTTGCCCTGAGTCTCCTACCAGCCTGTGTGGGGCCGGCCCCCGAGCAGCCCCGGCTCACACGCGGTC
>NW_027401219.1:0-4449 GCF_003265705.2 Callorhinus ursinus
CTACGTCCAAGTCAGCAGACACCTCTGGGAAACTTTGAGCAGGGGCATGGCACAATCTGGTTGATACTTTAAAACCTTGCTCTGGCCTCTGGTCAGGAGAGGCTGAAGAGTGGTCAGGAGATGGTTGGAGGTGACAGTGCCTAGAGAAGGCTGGGGATGAAGGGGGTTGAGCTGCACTTTAAAGACAGAGCCAACATGACTGATGAGTAAGCACAGGCATGAGAGAAAAAGAGAAAGAAAGCCGCACCTGCCGTTTGCTGGGGTGCTGGAGAAACAGGCGCTCGTTCATGCCAGTGAGAATGTGACGAGGTGCAGCAGCTGTGGAAGACAGTATGGTAGCTCCTCAGTAAACTGAAAATAGAATGGCAGTATAATCCAGCAACTCCACTTCTGGGCATATGCCAGAATTGAAAACAGGGACTTGAATAAATATTTGTACACATAGGTTCATAGCAGCATTATTCACAATGGCCAGGAGGTAAAAGCAACCAAAGTGCCCATCAACAAGTGATTGGTACACAAAATGTGAGATGAACATACAAGGGACTATCATTCGGCCTTAACAAGAGAGGCAGTTCTGGCCCATGCTTCAATATGAATGAATCGTGAAGTCATTATGCCAAGTGAAATAAACCAGTGACAAAAGGAAAAATAACTATATGGTTTCACCTATCTGAGGCCCTCGAGTGAAGTTCACAGAGACAGAGTAGGATGTAGGATGGCGGGTGCCAGGGACTGGGGGAGGGGTGGGAGTTAGGGTTTAATGGGGTCAGGGTTTCAGTTGGGGAGGATGGAAGAATTCTGGAGATGGACGGTGGGGATGATTGCACAACAGTGTCAGTGTGCTTGATGCCACTGCACTGTGTACCTAAAAGTGGTTAAATTGGTAAGCTTTTTGCTATGTATGTTTTACCACAATTTAGAAAATGGTATTAAAAAAGAAATAACATCAATCCTATCCAAACTCTTTATTTTTTTAGAGGGGAGAGGGAGAGAGAGAATCTCAAGCACACTCCATGCTGATTGCGGAGCCTGACATGGGACTCCATCTCACGACCCTGAGATCATGACCTGAGCTGAAATCCAGACTCGAACGCTTAACTGACTGAGCCAACCAAGTGCCCCCTATTCAGATTCTTTCAAAAAGTAGAAGAGCAAACACCTCCTGACACATCCTGGGATGTTGCCATTGTCCTAATACCAATGGCAGGCAAAGATGCCACAAAAAAAGACAACTACAATCAATGTCCCTGATAAATATATAGTAAGAATCCTGAACAAGATACTAACAGACTAGTTCCAATAACACATTAAAAGGATTATACACCATGATCAATTGGGATTTATCCCAGGAATGCATGGATGCATTTTCAACATACAAAGATTAACCAATGTGATGAGGAAAAAACCCACATGATTATCTCATTGGTGCAGAAAAGCTTTTGACAAAATTCAACACCCTTTCATGACAAAAACACTTAGCAAACTTGGAGTAGAAGGGAACGTCCAAAACATGATGAAGGACATTTATGAAAAACCTACAGTTAACATTATACTCAGTGGTGAAAGACTACAAACTTTTCCCCCAAACATCAGGAATTAGAAAAGGATGCCCACTTTTTAAAAATTATGTTAATCACCATACATTACATCATTAGTTTTTGATGTAGTGTTCCATGATTCACTGTTTGCATATAACACCCAGGGCTCCACGCAGAACGTGCCCTCTTTAATACCCATCACCAAGGATGCCCACTTTTTATCACTTCTCAACATCGTGCTGGAAGTCCTAGTTAGAGCAGTTAGGCAAGAAAAAGAATTAAAAAGCATCCAAATTGGAAAGGAAGAAGTAAAGATATCTCTATTTGCAGATGATATTATTCTGTATGTAGAACATCCTGAAGAATACACACACACACACACACACACACACACACACACTACTAATACTAATGAATGAGTTAATCAAAGTGTCAGGGTACAAAATCAACACACAGTAAACAACCAGAAAAGGAAAGTAAGGCAATAATTCTATTTCCAGTAGCACCCAAAAGGATAAAATACCTAGGAATAAATAAATACCCATGGAGATGAAAACCTGTACAGTGAAAACTGCAAAATATCGCTAAAATGAGTTAAGACCTAATTAAATGGAAAGACATGCATGTCCATGGATCAGAAGACTTAATATTGGTAAGGTGGTAATGTCCCCACAAAGTGAGCTCTAGATTCATTGTGATCCCTGTCAGAGCTCCAGTGGCCTTTCTACAGGAATGGAAAAGCTGATCCTCAAATTCATATGGAATGGCAAGGAGCCCCAAATAACAAAAAATCTTGAAATTAAAGACCAAGTGAGAGAACTGACATTTCCCTATTTCAAAACTTACTATAAAGGTACCATGAGTAAAAACAATGTGGCTGAAGAGATACTTTTCCAAAGAAGACATACAGGTAACCAACAGGTACATGTAAAGGTGCTCAGCATCACTTATCATCAGGGAAATGCAAATCAAAATCCTAAGAGCCAAGATATGGAAACAACCTAAGTGTTCATCAACAGATGAATTAGATAAGGAAGATTTGGTGTGTATGTACACACACACACACACACACACACTTTTCAGCAATGGGAAAGAAGGAAATCCTTCTGTCATTTGTGACAACACAGATGAATCTTGAGGGCATTATGCTAGGTGAAAAAGGCCAGACAGGGGAAGACACATACTACATGTATAACTTATATGTGGAATTTTTTTTTAGAGATCAAACCGTAGAAAAAGAGATTAAAAGAGTCGTTGCCAGGGACTAGAGATTTGGGGAAATAGGGAGAAGTTGGTAAAAGGGTACACACTTTCAGTTATAATATGAATAATATCTGAGGAAGTAAAGTAAAATGTGAGTATAGTTGATAATGCTGTATTGTATAATTGAATTTTTCTGAGAGTAGAACGTAAGTGTTCTACCAAAAAAAATAGGTGATGGATGTGTTAATTAGATGGTAGGAATGATTTCACAATGTTTATGTATATATACCACAATATGCACTTTAAGTCTCTTGTAATTATGTCAGTTATATATATCTTAATAAGGATGATACCGGGGCAGTATGGTATTGGCATAAGTATAGACCAGTGGAGTGGGATGGAGATTCCAGAAATAAATCCAAATATCTGTGGACAGTTGATTTTTGACAAGGATGCCAAAGCTGTTCAGTATGGAAAGAATAGTTTTTTAAGACATGGTGAAGAGACAACTGGATGTCCACATGCAAAAAATAAAGATGGACCCCTACCTCAGCCCATATACAAAAATGAACCCAGAATTGATGAGAGAGCTAACATTACAAAATTCTTAGAAGAAAGCATAGGGGGCAGATCTTCATGATCTCAGATTTGTCCAAGGATTCTTAGATTCAACACCAAAATCACAAGCAACAAAAGAAAAAAATAAATTAGACTACTCAAAATTAAACACTTTTGTGTGTCAAAGGGGATTATAAAAAATGTGAAAATGCAATTTAAGGAATGGGAGAAAATACTAATCCACATATTTTATAAGGGGATAATATCCAAAATACATAAAGAACTCTTAGAACTGTACTACAAAAGAAAACCATATAAAAAATGGGCAAAAAATCAGAATACACATTTTAGCCAAGAAGATACACAAAGTGGCCAACAAGTACATGAAGACATTCATCACCTTTGGGCATTAAGGAAACTCAAATTCACACACTTGCTTCACACTCACTAGGATGGCTATAATGATAATAATTTTTGGGGGGAGGTGGCTGCATACTAACACAACTTGGTAGTTTTTATTGTCTAGGACAATGGTTACAGACCACAAAGCCTCGTGAAGACCCATTGCTTGGGCCCAACAAGAGACAATACTCTCCCTCGCAGTTCAGAGTCCTCTGGGCTGTAAGGGGACAGGCTTTTCTTACGTGGCTCTGGTAGAAGGTCCATGACTGTACTCAGTACAAGAAGAGCCACAGCTGAGCCTACTTATGTGGGGGTTGGTGGATAAGGTGGCCATCCTCATTTCCATTACTTGGGTGCAACCCTGAAGACCCGGATGTGGATGGCCGAGTTGTTGCAGATGCGGGTCAGTGGCTCTCGTGTATCAGTCTCTGGTTCCAGCTCATCGACAAGCTCCACGGTGAAGGTATTGGCAGCCACCTGCAAGGACCCGAAGCTGCCTGCCTGAAGCTGTAGGGCAATGCTGATGGCACGGTTGATGGCCAGGCCCAAGCCATGAATGTAGATCTCACTGCATGAATTCTGACCCTGAGCCCCTCCGTCCAGAAGCTTTTGGCAGAGGGCCACCTGGGCCTTAAAGTCAGTCTTCATGTTGACATAAATGTCATTGGGCCTCCGGGGCAGGCGGTGGGGGAGCCGCTTCCGAAGGGTATACTCCCCCGGGTCCAGCTCAGCCTCGACGGCCCCA
>NW_027401220.1:0-4448 GCF_003265705.2 Callorhinus ursinus
TTTTCAACCAACATCTTATCAATCCCTTTTTTAAAAAAACATTTTTATTTTTCATTTTTAGAGTCATCTTCTATCCCTTCATAGTAGTTACCCTTATTTTTGGCATATATATATATGTGTTGTTCTTTCTTTAAAATTTTGAGATACAGTTTCTTCTAACAGATCAAAATATACCCTAAATCTCTAGTGTATGGCTTTGTTCTACTCTCCTGCCTGATTACACTCTCTCCCCCCCTTTTTTTAAATCCTCTTCTTTCTTTTTTCAAACAACTTCTTATCAATTCCTTTTATAAGATTTTTTGTAACTTTCATCTTTACAATCATATTCCATCCCTTCATCATATCAACTCTTATTTTGTACATATATAAGTCTTTCTTTAAAATTTTAGGAGGCACGAGAATTACAGACAAATATCCTTGATGAACATGGATGCAAAAATTCTCACCAAAATACTAGCCAAGAGGATCCAACAGTACATTAAAAGGATTATTCACCACGACCAAGTGGGATTTATCCCTGGGCTGCAAGGCTGGTTCAACATCCGCAAATCAATCAACGTCATCCAATACATTAACAAAAGAAAGAACAAGAATCATATGATCCTCTCAATAGATGCAGAAAAAGCATTTGACAAAGTACAGCATCCTTTCTTGATCAAAACTCTTCAGAGTATAGGGATAGAGGGTACATACCTCAATATCATATAAGCCATCTATGAAAAAACTACAGCGAATATCATTCTCAATGGGGAAAAGCTGAGAGCTTTTCCCCTAAGGTCAGGAACGCGGCAGGGATGTCCACTCTCACCACTGCTATTCAGCATAGTATTACAAGTCCTAGCCACAGCAATCAGACAACAAAAAGAAATCAAAGGCATCCAAATCGGCAAAGAGGAAATCAAACTCTCACTCTTTGCAGATGATATGATACTTTATGTGGAAAACCCAAAAGACGCCACCCCAAAACTGCTAGAACTCATACAGGAATTCAGTAAAGTGGCAGGATATAAAATCAATGCACAGAAATCAGTGGCATTCCTATACACCACCACCAAGACAGAAGAGAGACAAATCAAGGAGTCGATCCCATTCACAATTGCACCCAAAACCATAAGATACCTAGGAATAAATTTAACCAAAGAGGCAAAGGATCTGTACTCAGAAAAATATAAAATACTCATGAAAGAAATTGAGGAAGCCACAAAGAAATGGAAAAACGGTCCATGCTCATGGATTGGGAAAACCAACATTGTGAAGATGTCAATGCTACCTAGAGCAATCTGCACATTCAATGCAATCCCCATCAAAATACCATCCACTTTTTTCAAAGAAATGGAACAAATAATCCTAAAATTTGTATGGAACCAGAAGAGACCCCGAAAAGCCAGAAGAATGTTGAAAAAGAAAAACAAAGCTGGCGGCATCACCATTCCGGACTTCCAGCTCTATTACAAAGCTGTCATCATCAAGACAGTATGATACTGGCACAAAAACAGACCCATAGATCAATGGAACAGAATCAAGAGCCCAGAAATGGACCCTCAACTCTATGGTCAACTTATCTTTGACAAAGCAGGAAAGAATGTCCAATGGTAAAAACACAGTCTCTTCAACAAATAGTGTTGGGAAAATTGGACAGCCACATGCAGAAGAATGAAACTGGACCATTTCTTTACACCACACACAAACAAGACTCCAAATGGTTGAAAGACCTAAACATGAGAGAGGAGTCCATCAAAATCCTAAAGGAGAACACAGGTAGCAACCTCTTCGACCTCAGCTGCAGCAACTTCTTCCTAGAAACATCACCAAAGGCACGGGAAGCCAGGGCAAAAATAAACTATTGGGATTTCATCAAGATAAAAAGCTTTTGCACAGCAAAAGAAACAATCCACAAAACCAAAAGACAACCGACAGAATGGGAGAAAATATTTGCAAATGACATATCAGATAAAGGGCTAGTATCCAAAATCTTTAAAGAACTTATCAAACTCAACACCCAAAGAACAAATAATCCAATCAAGAAATGGGCAGAAGACATGAACAGATATTTTTCCAAAGAAGACATCCAAATGGCCAACAGGCACATGAAAAAGTGCTCAACATCGCTCGGCATCAGGGAAATCCAAATCTAAACCTCAATGAGATACCACCTCACACCCGTCAGAATGGCTAAAATTAACAAGTCAGGGAACGACAGATGTTGGCGGGGATGTGGAGAAAGGGGAACCCTCCTACACTGTTGGTGGCAATGCAAGCTGGTGCAACCACTCTGGAAAACAGTATGGAGGTTCCTCAAACAGTTGAAATTAGAGCTACCATTCGATCCAGCAATTGCACTACTGGGTATTTACCCCAAAGATACAAATGTAGGGATCCGAAGGGGTACGTGCACCCCAATGTTTATAGCAGCAATGTCCGCAATAGCCAAACTGTGAAAAGAGCCAAGATGTCCATCGACAGATGAATGGATAAAGAAGATGTGGTATATATACACAATGGAATATTATGCAGCCATCAAAAGGAATGAGATCTTGCCATTTGCATCGACATGGATGGAACTGGAGGGTGTTATGCTGAGTGAAATAAGTCAATCAGAGAAAGACATGTATCATATGACCTCACTGATATGAGGAATTCTTAATCTCAGGAACACACTGAGGGTTGCTGGAGTGGTGGGGGGTGGGAGGGAGGGGGTGGCTGGGTGATAGACAGTGGGGAGGGTATGTGCTACGGTGAGCGCTGTGAATTGTGTAAGACTGTTGAATCACAGATCTGTACTTCTGAAACAAATAACGCAACATATTTTAAGAAAAAAGAAAAAGAAGAAGATAGCAGGAGAGGAAGAATGAAGGGGAGTAAGTCAGAGGGGGAGACGAACCAGGAGAGATGATGGACTCTGAAAAACAAACTGAGGTTTCTAGAGGGGAGGAGGGTAGGGGGATGGGTTAGCCTGGTGATGGGTATTAAAGAGGGCACATTCTGCATGGAGCACTGGGTGTTATGAACAAACAATGAATCATGGAACACTACACCAAAACAAATGATGTAATATATGGTGATTAACATAACAATAAAAAATTAAAAAAAGATTTTAGGAGGCACGTTCTTCTAACAGACCAAAATACACCCAAAATCTAGTGTGTGGCACTGATCTAGGCACTAGCCTGATCATATTTGATCATATTCTGTTTGTTTTGTTTTGTTCTGTTTTTGTTTGTTTTTATCTTTTTTTTTTCTCCTTCTTTTTCTTTCTTTCCCTTTCTTTGCCCCTGGTTCAGGTCTTTTCTGATTTATTTAGAGTATATTTGCTGGGGACGTTGTTAACCTGTTAGCATTTTGTTCTCTCATTCATCTAGTCTCCTCTGGACAAAATGAGAAGACAAAAAAAAATCACCTCAGCAAAAAGAACAAGAGGTAGTACCATCTGCCAGGGACCTACTCAATATGGACATTTGTACGATGTCAGACCTAGAGTTCACAATCATGATTTTAAAGATACTAGCTGGGCTTGAAAAGCGTGGAAGTTATTAGAGAAACACTTTCTGGAGAAATAAAAGAACTAAAATCTAACCAAGTCAAAATCAAAAAAGTTATTAATGAGGTACAATAAAAAATGGGGCACTAACTGCTAGGATAAATGAGGCAGAAGAGAGAATCAGCGATATAGAAGACCAAATGATGGAAAACAAAGAAGCTGAGAAAAAGAGAGAAAAACAACTAATGGATCACGAGGGCAGAATTCGAGAGATAAGCGATATGATAAGATGAAACAACATTAGAATAACTGGGATCCCAGAAGAAGAAGAAAGAGAGAGAGGGCCAAAAGGTATATGGGAGCAAATTATAGCAGAGAACTTCCCTAATGTGGGAAAGGAAACAGGCATCAAAATCCAGGAGGCACAGGGAACCCCTCTCAAAATCCATAAAAATAGGTCAACACCCTGACATCTAATAGTAAAACTTACAAGTCTCAGAGACAAAGAGAAAAGCCTGAAAGCAGCTCGGGAGAAGAGATATGTAACCTACAATGGTAGAAAAATTAGATTGGCTACAGACCTATCCACAGAGACCTGGCAGGCCAGAAAGGACTGGCAAGATATCTTCAGAGCACTAAACGAGAAAAATATGCAGCTAAGAATACTATATCCAGCTAGGCTATCATTGAAAATTGAAGGAGAGATAAAAAGCTTCCAGGACAAACAAAAACTAAAGGAATTTGCAAACATGAAACCAGCCCTCCAAGAAATATTGAAAGGGGTCCTCTAAGCAAAGAGAGAGCCTAAGAGCAGCATACCCGAGAAAGGAACACAGATAATATACAGTAACAGTCACCTTACAGGCAATACAATGGCACTAAATTCCTATCTTCAATAGTTACCATTATTGTAAATGGGCTAAATGCCCCAATCAAAAGACACAGGCTATCAGATTGGATTAAAAAACAA
>NW_027401221.1:0-4447 GCF_003265705.2 Callorhinus ursinus
CATGAATGACTTAGAGGGAACACCTAAACACTCGTCTTGGTTCCCGGATGCCTGAGAAGACACGTACGCAGGACCACAATCCTCAGTTTAAAAACCCCAGACCCCAAGCAAAGATGAGGTTCACCCTCCTTTCCTTGCCGAGTCTCCCAGACACTCTGTATCTGCACTCTCTCTATCCCTTCAATGAACTCTGCTCTCACTTCCTGTTGGCTCGCCTTTGATTTCTATCTGGTGGACTCCCCACTCCCCCAAGGTCCTTGGGCCCAGCGATCCTGCATCAGTTACATGGATGTTTACTTTATAATTATTCATTAAACTGTACATTTATGTTCTATGCTTTGTGTATGTGTGTGTGTAAAGGTAACATTTCACAATGAAAATATTTGAAAGTAAACGGCATAAATTAACATAAAAAAACACTATGGTTCTCACTGTATAATTAGCAAATGTTAATTTGACTTTTATAAAATACATTACGAATTTAATTTAAATGACACTTTTGTTTATTTGATACGTTAAGGTTTCATGTAAGATTTTATTAGAAAAATAAAAGTCCACTGCTAAGAATGTTTGATAGCTACTGTTTAATCGGCACTTACACCAATAGAATTTTCGGCATCGATGGAAATGTTCTATGTGTGTGCCGTCCACATTGGCTTGTCACTACTGTTACTGGATGGCACAGGTTTAGAGTTTTGTACTTGCCCTTTGATGTTTATGCATGTTTGTCTGGGTTCAAATTTCAATTGCACCATTAGGTAGCTGTGTGACATTGGGCAACTTACTTAACCTCTCTGTGCCTTAGTGCGTTCATTTTAAAACATAAATAATAAGAGTACCTACCCTATAGTGTAGTTGACAGGATTAAATGAGAAAACCTTACGCACCTAGTCCCGCGCCTGTTCCATACTAAGTACCAAAGGAACTTGACACTATAACGATTGACAACTCCATTCCCACAGCTATCCTAGGAGGTTTATAAAAGAGGAAATCAAGGCTCCCACAGCTGATAAATGGCAGAGTTAGACCAAAATCTCGATGTGACCAGGTTTTCCTGGGTCACTTTGATCGCCCAGAAAAAGTGACATGGCCGCATAGCATGGAGAATGATCAATGGCCTTTACAGTTCTTTGAGGGATAGAATATTATATTCATGTACAACAGGGTGGGTTCTAAACTTTCTTAGGTGTTCCTCTGTGCTTTTGTGAAAAGAAACTTCTTCAAAATACTCGTTGAGTAAATGAAGCTAAAAATAACGGTAGTAGACAGTCGCTTATGGCTTCAACCTCCCTGTTGCTAAAAAGTTAAGTTACGTTAAGTTACAAGGAAGGGGGGAGAAAAAACAACTCAAAGCCTAACTACAGTTACAAACAAGCCTTTAAAAATTGACTTTGACAGGCTTGTTTTCCCTTGAACTTTTCCCATGGCTGGCTTCTACAGATGGGAATTACACTTGTCCTGAAAGTCGTCCCAGGGTCTCCACACTCTATTTGTACATCCTTGCTTGTAATGGGTGGGGTTAAGATCGAGGGATAAAGGTCTTGGGGGTTTGAGATTGATGTTTATGACTCTGTCTGTCCTTGGTGCCTTTGATCTGTTATCCTGAATGGATGGTGCAGCCTGCATTGTTTGTGGGAGTGATTGAGTTTTTGTTTTATCAGATTCCTACACACAGAATATAAGGGTGGAGAGATTACAGGGCAGGTTTGGAATTCGGATGGGCTGGGTTGCTTGTGTTGTGGGAATTTGTCAAGTTTGAGTTTTGCTGGTGCGGGCTAGACTCTGGGCCTGGGGAGTGGGGGCGGGCGTGGACCATCGTGGGGACAGGAGACTCAGCTCTGGGACTCCAGGCCATTGACATTGCCCTCACGTAGTCCCCGCTCCTAGCCATGTGGTACACTTGGGCTGGGCATAGTTAGGCCTCTGCTGGGGGCCGGAGGACTAAGGAAGAGTTGAAAAAGACAGAATATCTCTCAACAAAGCACAAAATGCCCTCCGCCCCCCAGCTGCTTCAACAATGAGCTGGAGGGGTCTCGATGGGCAACCGTTGGCTGATTCAGCCCTGAGCTCTGGGTCTTCACATATGGCATCGCCCCTGCCATGGCTCTGAGCCTTCCTGCCCTGGCCACCAGGGTCTGGTTTGCCTGGACCCCCATTGCACAGAGGCTTGTCATAGCAACAGCTGGGGGTAGAGGGGAGACACGGCCCAACCCTTCCCGATGGGCTGAGATGGATGGGTTGCAGGCAGTGCGCCAGGGGAACCCCTCCTCACCCCTCCCCAAAGTCTGCAGAGGGGCTGGGGTCAAGGCCTGGGGAAAAGCAGGAATTCCTCGCTGGAGGGCCTGAGAGCTGGGATACCGTGGTGAAGGGGGAACCAGTCAAAACGGTGGGTGTCCCCAGCCAAATCTCCCCTGCCCACGCCACCCCCATCCCTCAAGGAGCAGGCTAAACCAAGAAACTGGCCATGGCTTCCTGAATTCTGTTGGGAATGCTTTGAAGGGAGGAATTATCAAAGTGACACACTGGGGCTCCAGCTAAGCCAGGCCCAGTTTCCTCCCTGATTCGTTCTCCCTGGTGAGAAGGAGGGTCATGCAGTGCCTGTCAGGTGGCCCAGCTGTCCTCTGGCGGATCCTTGGACATCCTCTGGGAGGAGCTCAATGGGGACATTTGACTTGCAAATGTTAGGAGTGGTCCCCTCCCAGCTGGGAAGTAAGGGGAGTGGAGGGAGTCTGGGCTGGATGTGGGGGGAGGAGGGAGGGTGGCCAGGGGCGGGCAGGGGGGTGCGGTGCTGTGTCACCTCAGTCAACAGAAAGACCCTCCGCACAAGCCTGCCTCTGCTGTTGAAGAATCTGCCTTCTGTTCTCTGTGTATCTCCAGGCTCCCGACTGTCAAAAGCATTTATGTCCAGTACAGAGTGGGGAGACAAAAGATTGGATTCCTTTTCTTGGTCATTTGCCCGCCTGGGAATACCAAGAGCTGTTTTTGGCACCTCACACAGAACCTCAAGGGTTGTACTACTTAATAGTTCATAGAGGAAAGACTATTTTTTGTGGTTGCTCCCAAGTTCACGTTCTGATGAAAAGCCATGAATTGATGCTGTCCTAGGCTTAGATTGGGCTTAAGCTGTTGGAAGCACCAAGGATTTTCATGGACAGGTAAACTCACCTTTGCTTGGCTGTGGATCTGGCTAGAATGGCTGGATGCCTTGCCAGACTCTTTTCCATTTTTGCTTCTTGTGTTCATAAACAAGGCCCGCAGAAAAGTAGGCCAACTTCTGATAAATTGATCATTTCAAAATGAGAATCACCTACAAATTAGGACATCAAGACAGCCTTGCAACCAGTGAAGGAAGTCACGTTGGAAAGAAGGTGCCGAGATTCAGCAGGAGTCCTAAGACATTGTTGGGATCTCTTTGATAGGGCATCTTAAATGGAAATTATCAAATGGCTCTTTAAAACATGCACCCTTTTGTTTGATTAGCCTACTGAAGATAACCTTTATTAAACCTGATCTGAAATTACAGCCATGGCCGGCGCTTCTTTGATGCTGGGGTTGTTTCATTTCCTGTTTATACTATGATACACGTTGCACTAGGAGATAAAGCACTTCTGAAGGATATTAAGATATAAAAGTCCCTTGGCTATTTGCTGGCACTGTTTTGATGTTTTCTTGCTCCCTAGAAATTAGCATATCCTTTTCAAAGCCTGCCTCTGATGAGAGTAATCCTTTGCCATGATGTATTTGCTAAAAGTCATCAATGATAGTATATTGTGTAAAGAAATGACACATAAAAGGCATGATGTTAGATTATTGATAATAAGGCAACTGTGTAACGGTTGCTTTTGGCTTTTCTAAAACGTATTTTGACACCATAAATACACTGGGCTTATATTAATGAAGATTTAATGCCTCTGAGATTTTAAAGAAACTTGCACAGAGCAACTTTGCAAAGGAAAGCACTGGTAGGGGGCAAGTTTAACATTTTTACTAATTTTACTAAGTTATGTTCTATCAAGATATATTATTGCCTTGGAAATAAGACACGACTGTAAGCTTTTTGTTTTCCTATGGTTTCAGAGCTCACAGTTAATGAATAAGTACTGCAGGGAGGCAATCTAGGAAGAGAGTTTTTCCCACATACCCAGATTTTTTTTTTAAATGAAATAGGGCAAGAGAAAATGAAAGAAAGACAATTAGGAAGGAAGGAAGAGAAAGAAGTAATGGAAAGAAGCCAAGACAAAGAAAGGTGAGAAAGATTTTAAAGACAGTAAAGGCAAGAGGAAGAGAAATAAAGGAATAAAGAAAAAAGGGAGGAAGAAAGCAAAAAGAAGAAAGAGGGAGAGAAGGAGAAGGGAAGGAGGAAAAGAAGGAAAGAGGAAAGGAAGGGAGGAAGGGAAGGAGGGAAGGGAGGGAAGGAGGAAGGAGGGAAGGGAGGAAGGGAGGGAGG
>NW_027401222.1:0-415 GCF_003265705.2 Callorhinus ursinus
AATGGAATATCATGCAGCCATCAAAAGGAATGAGATCTTGCCATTTGCAACGACGTGGATGGAACTGGAAGATGTTATGCTGAGTGAAATAAGTCAATCAGAGAAAGACATGTATCATATGACTTCACTGATATGAGGAATTCTTAATCTCAGGAATAAACTGAGGGTTGCTGGAGTGGTTGGGGGTGGGAGGGATGGGGTGGCTGGGTGATGGACATTGGGGAAGATATGTGCTACGGTGAGTGCTGTGAATTGTGTAAGACTGTTGAATCACAGATCTGTACTTCTGAAACAAATAACGCAACATATTTTAAGAAAAAAGTAAAAGAAGAAGATAGCAGGAGAGGAAGAATGAAGGGGAGTAAGTCAGAGGGGGAGACGAACCAGGAGAGATGATGGACTCTGAAAAACAAAC
>NW_027401222.1:515-3956 GCF_003265705.2 Callorhinus ursinus
ATGTAATATATGGTGATTAACATAACAATAAAAAAATTAAAAAAAAATAAAAAATATTAAAAAAAGAACAATAAAAAAAAAAGAAACCCCAGGTCAGGTGACTCAAGCAATATATTTCTTTTCCTTGCACCATAGGACCTCTGAGGTGGGCCAGATGGGCAGAGATGGAGATGACATATCATTTCCAGTTGATAGAAGGCAATGGGGCTATTTATTCCCTGGAACCATGTTGCATTCAAAGCGATAATCATTACTGTTTTTACATAATCACCGTCTAAGAGTTTTCCAGCATGTTCGCTGACCAGGCGTCCTCTGCACAGCCATATGCATGCATTGTGGGCCAGGTGGCGAATTGGGAGTGGCTGTGCCTTCCAGCCCCACTTCAAAGGGCCTTTGCACAGGCTGTCCTCCACATCTAGCATGGTCTGCTCCAACCAGCTTTACCCAGTTAACTCTGCTCAGGCTTCACTTCATCACAGATGACTTTCCTGTTCTCATCTAGATCAGGTTTCTTTCATCATCTCTCTTCCATAACCATGTTCTGCATTTAAATGCCAGTTAGTGAAATTGTTTGGTTCTTCTCCATTAGATTGGGAACTGTCCATGGAGCAGGGACAGAGGCTCCTTCCACTCATGGGAAGGTTCCCAAACCATGCATGGTATTTGATTCATAGAAGTTGTTTAATATCAATGGAAAGAAGGGAGGGAGGGAGAGAAGAAGGTTCATGATCAACTAGATGAAAGCCCTTGGCATTGGTAAGCAAGACCTGTCCTTTTTGCTCTTTGGGGTTTTTGTTTGGACTTTTTTTGGTATTTGTTTATTTTCAAGGATAATTAATATATAGTGTTATATTAGTTTCAGGTGTGCAATATTTTTATTATGTTCAGTTAGTCAACATATAGTACATCATTAGTTTTTGATGCAGTGTTCAGTGATTCATTAGTTGAGTATAACACCCAGTGCTCATCACAACAGGTGCCCTCCTCAATACCCATCACCGGGCTACTCCACTCCCCCCTTCTGTAACCCTCAGTTTGTTTCCCAGGGTCCATGGTCTCTCATGGTTTGTCTCCCTCTCTGATTTCTTCCCATTCAGTTTTCTCACATTCCCCTCTGGTCCTCTTCACTATTCCTTCTGTTCCACACATGAGTGAAACCATATGATAACTGTCTTTCTCAGCTTGACTTATTTCAGTTAGCATAATCCCCTCCAGTTCCACCCACGTTGATGCAAATGGTGGGTATTCATCCTTTCTGATGGCTAAGTAATAGTCCATTGTGTATATGGACCACATCTTCTTTATCCATTCACCTGTCATTGGACATCTTGGCTCCTTCCATAGTTTGGCTATTGTGGACATTGCCGATATGAACATTGGGGTGTATGTGCCCTTTCTTTTCACTACATCTGTATCTTTGGGATAAATACCCAGTATTGCACTTGCTGGGTCATGGAGTAGCTCTATTTTTAACGTCTTGAGGAACCTCCATACTCTTTTCCAGCGTGGCGGTACCAGCTTGCATTCCCACCAACAGTGTAAGAGGGTTCTCCTTTCTCTGTATCCTCACCAACATTTGTTATTTCCTGCCTTGTTAATTTTTGCCATTCTCACTGGTGTAAGGTAGTATCTCATTGAGGTTTTGATTGGAATTTCCCTGATGGCTAGAGATGTGGAGCATTTTTTCATGTATCTGTTAGCCATTTGTATGTCTTTTTTTTCTTTAAATTTTTTATTGTTATGTTAATAACCAAGATTACATCATTAGTTTTTGATGTAGTGTTCCATGATTCATTGTTTGTGCATAACACCCAGTGCTCCACACAGAACGTGCCCTCTTTAATACCCGTCACCAGGCTAACCCATCCCCCACCCCCCTCCCCACTAGAACCCTCAGTTTGTTTTTCAGAGTCCATCTCTCATGGTTCATCTGCCCCTCCAATCTCCCCCCACTTCATTCTTCCCCTCCTACTATCTTCTTTTTTTTTTTAACATATAATGTATTATTTGTTTCAGAGGTACAGGTCTGTGATTGAACAGTCTTGCACAATTCACAGCCCTCACCATAGCACATACCCTCCCCAATGTCTATCACCCAGCCACCCCCCACCTCCCACCCCCCCCCACCACTCCAGCAACCCTCAGTTTGTTTCCTGAGATTAAGAATTCCTCATATCAGTGAGGTCATATGATACATGTCTTTCTCTGATTGACTTATTTCACTCAGCATAACACTCTCCAATTCCATCCATGTCATTGCAAATGACAAGACCTCATTCCTTTTGATGGCTGCATAATATTCCATTGTGTATATATACCACTTCTTCTTTATGCATTCATCTGTCGATGGATATCTGGGCTCTTTCCACAGTTTGGCTATTGTGGACATTGCTGCTATAAACATCGGGGTGCACGTACCCCTTCGGATCCCTACATTTGTATCTTTGTGATAAATACCCAGTAGTGCAATTGCTGGATCATATGGTAGCTCTGTTTTCAACGTTTTGAGGAACCTCCATACTGTTTTCCAGAGTGGCTGCACCAGCTTGCATTCCCACCAACAGTGTAGGAGGGTTCCCCTTTCTCCACATCCCCGCCAACATCTGTCGTTCCCTGACTTGTTAATTTTAATTTTTTTTATTGTTATGTTAATCACCATATATTACATCATTAGTTTTTGGTGCAGAGTTCCATGATTCATTGTTTGTTCATAACACCCAGTGCTCCATGCAGAACGTGCCCTCCTCAATACCCATCACCAGGATAACCCATCCCCCCACCCCCCTACCCTCTAGAACCCTCAGTTTGTTTTTCAGAGTCCATCATCTCTCATGGTTCGTCTCCCCCTCTGACATACTCCCCTTTTCTTCCTCTCCTGTTATCTTCTTCTTTTTCTTTTTTCTTAAAATATGTTGCGTTATTTGTTTCAGAAGTACAGATCTGTGATTCAACAGTCTTGCACAATTCACAGCGCTCACCGTAGCACATACCCTCCCCAATGTCTATCATCCAGCCACCCCATCCCTCCCACCCCCAACCACTCCAGTAACACTCAGTTTGTTTCCTGAGATTAAGAATTCCTCATATCAGTGAGGTCATGTGATACATGTCTTTCTCTGATTGACTTATTTCACTCAGCATAACACCCTCCAGTTCCATCCACGTCGTTGCAAATGGCAAGATCTCATTCCTTTTGATGGCTGCATAATATTCCATTGTGTATATATACCACCTCTTCTTTATCCATTCATCTGTCGATGGGCATCTTGGTTCTTTCCACAGTTTGGCTATTGTGGACATTGCTGCTATAAACATTGGGGTACACGTACCCCTTCGGGTCCCTACATTTGTATCTTTGTGGTAAATACCCAGTAGTGCAATTGCTGGATCGAACGGTAGCTCTAATTTCAACTGTTTGAGGAACCTCCATACTGTTTTCCA
>NW_027401222.1:4056-4446 GCF_003265705.2 Callorhinus ursinus
GAGCACTTTTTCATGTGCCTGTTGGCCATTTGGATGTCTTCTTTGGAGAAATGTCTGTTCATGTCTTCTGCCCATTTCTTGATTGGATTATTTGTTCTTTGGGTGTTGAGTTTGATAAGTTCTTTATAGATTTTGGATACTAGCCCTTTATCTGATATGTCGTTTGCAAATATTTTCTCCCATTCTGTCGGTTGTCTTTTGGTTTTGTGGACTGTTTCTTTTGCTGTGCAAAAGCTTTTTATCTTGATGAAATCCCAATAGTTCATTTTTTCCCTGGCTTCCCGTGCCTTTGGCGATGTTTCTAGGAAGAAGTTGCTGCGGCTAAGGTCGAAAAGGTTGCTACCTGTGTTCTCTTTTAGGATTTGGATGGACTCCTGTCTCACGTTTAGG
>NW_027401223.1:0-4445 GCF_003265705.2 Callorhinus ursinus
GCCATCCCATCCCTCCCACCCCCAACCACTCCAGTAACACTCAGTTTATTTCCTGAGATTAAGAATTCCTCATATCAGTGAGGTCATGTGATACATTAGACTGAGAGATTTTTGTATCAAGCAGACATGAATCCTTTCTCAGGCTTCCGGGTTTCCGTGCTTGACCTTCTGAGGACCGAGAATGAGGACCTCTTCATGTGAAAAGAATGCAGGAACCAGCTTGAAAGGGTCACCACTGTCCAAATCAAGACAACCTGCAGATCAAAATGAATCATGGCAGGAATAGTTTCCCAATACTGAATGATAACCCATGAGTCTAGAGAACTACTTAAGAAAAGCTTTGAAAATCGAGATTGACAGAAGGGAAAGATCTTTACAAAAGATTGCTCAGAATTAAAGATAGGAGTAGACAGTGGAAAGAAGAAATCACCTTTAAATAAAACAGCATAACAGTTCAGCCACCAGTTATCAGTAGATGCTCTTTGGGTGAAATGATATAGGGCACAAGCTATGGACTGTGGGAACCACGGTGAACTTAACACCACTTACCTACGTGAAACTAGACTGTTTCCATGTGGCTCATGAGGCAGGTTCAAAGTGAAGGGCATAATATCAGATACTAACAGATTTTATAAAGAGAAGAAAAAATAGTGAGGTCTGGACAAATTGAACGCACATCATGAGATGGTAAATGTAAAGTCAAAGAGAAAACGTCCCATTGAATGCAATGGACAAAAAGATCCAGATAAAAATCCACAACTTTCTAAATGAACGAACCGACCAACAAGTGTAAACTTTTGCGGCGCCTGGGTGGCTCAGTCAGTTAAGTGTCTGCCTTCAGCGCAGGTCATGAACCCAGGGACCTGGGATTGAGCCCCACATCCAGCTTCCTGCTCAGCGGGAGTCTGCTTCTCCCTCTCCCTCTGTCCCTCCCCAAACTCATCCTTTTTCTCTCTCTCTGCTTTCTCTTTCAAATACATAAATAAAATCTTAAAAAAAATCAGGAGAAATAAAATGCTCGAGTGGCAAATTTTCACAGCCCTCTCTCAGCAGCCCCCAAATTAGTAAGGATGCGGAAGATTTGGACAGTTAAAACATCTGAATGTAGAAGTAGATACATAATCATATAAAGTACATATGATATGGAGGTACAAAATAAGACATAAAATATATGTATAACGTACATTTAGATATTAGATAAAATAAAAGTTAAAAATGAAACTAAATATTCTACATTCATATAAAATGAATATATACAGATACAGAACTATGTATATATATTAATACATACATTTATACGCAGAAATCTATAGGTTATTTTACTAAACAGATAAAAGAGAGTCATTATTTTTAAGGACATATCATGTTTATAAAATTTAACCATGAATTGGACAGAATGCAAGTGTCAATATATTTCAGAAGAGTGAAACCCACAAAGGATGTTCTTTGATCACATTTGCAAATGTGCTGGATCATTGTAGAAATGATAACTAGCATTTCCACATATTTTTGGTAATTGAATAGCCTATTGAACAAAACCACAGAAGGAAATCTCAAAGGAAAAATCAGTGTGAACTGAATGAACATGATACTGAATATATGGCAGTAAAATAGACCTCTTTCTGTCCTGGGAATTTGCCTTTGGATAGAAAGATTTATGGTGTTCAAATCATCCCATAATAACGGAGAAGCTGTTACATGTTAAACATTCCTAGAAATGCCACTTAACTCTGTCACCTCATTAGGTGTCAGTGTTGGGTTTAAATTATGCACATAAATGGAAAAATGCCAAGCTGAATCTTGTGCTTGCTCTGTGTGGGATCTCCATGACAATTTTAATTCATAAAGTTCATAAGCTTCTCTCTCAAGGGACTCCTGGACAACACCCAGGGAGTGTGGCACTATCAGGAACCTGAGAGAGGGTGAGGAAGAATCAGAGGGAGATAGGAGTAGAGAGAAGGGACAAAGAGGAATTGCAAGGAGGAAAGGGGGAGCCGGTCCGGGTGTGTGGAGGGGGAACCATGGGCCAGGGAGGCCCTCCTGTACCAGCGGGGCCTTGCTCAAGTTCCAAAACCAGGGCCCAGGTCCAGCAGCCTGGTACGTGAGAAGCACAGTGGCTTGCATTTTGGGGGCCGATCCCCTGGTTTGGTCCTTATTTTCCCTGAGGGTATTTGAACAAGAGGTATTTTACTCAGGGATCCGTGGATTGAGGGGTCCTGCGACGCCACGTCAGAGATGCTGTGGTTGGTTTGTTACAGAGGCAGGCTTCTTTCTGGGGAGAAATCCTGACTCAAATTAGGGGAAGGGGAGCAGCATTTAGTTAGGAGGTGAATACACTAACTGCTGACTCTCAGGACCTTCTAGAAGAATGAGCTGGGATCCCACTTTCTGATTTCTGCTGGAACCAGAGCCCCAGGTAAAAACACAAACTGCCGTCCAGTTTGTAACCTTAAAGGTAGAAACTCTCAGGGAATTATCAGCCAATGTCGGGTTTCTTTGGAAGGATGGAGACTTGAATGTAGGACAGAGAAGCTGTGATTAAACCTTAGGCACATTGGGGAATATAAGATAGGCTCACTGTTTTCAGGAGAAAAGGGGGCAATTTGGAAGGCTGTTAAGAACCAAAGGTCCAGGGGTACCTGGGTGGCTCAGTCGTTGAGCGTCTGCCTTCGGCTCAGGTCATGATCTTGGGGTCCTGGGATCGAGCCCCACATCGGGCTCCCTGCTCGGCAGGCGGCCTGCTTCTCCCTCTCCCACTCCCCCTGCTTGTGTTGCCTCTCTCGCGCTGTCTCTTTATGTCAAATAAATAAAATCTTAACAACAACAACAACAACAACAACAAAAAGAACCAAAGGCCTTTGGCGGCATCTGGTAGTTCAAAGTGTTGTAGCTCCTCATGGATGAGTCCTGTTGGAGGAGGTGCGGGGGGTATAGAGATGAGAATAGAGTTCTCCTAGCTGGAATAGTGGAGTATCCATGTGCGAGGTCAAGTCCATGTCTTCCTGTTGGGTCCCCAATTTATTTGGAGTGGTAGTGTGTGAGAGCTCCCCCTGCCCAAACCACCTGCCTGTGTTTTGTGACATTTCCTGTTATGAGTTTTCAAATTTACCCTTTTTTAAAATTTTATTTTTTTATGTTAGTCACCGTACAGTCCGTTAGTTTTTGATGTAGTGCTCCATGATTCATTGTTTTTGTGTAACACCCTTACTCCTTCTCATCAAGATTTGCTTTGATGAGCAAAATAAAGCAGTCGGAGAAAGACAAATACTATATGATTTTACTCATCTGTGGAGTTTATAAAGAAAAAAGAAAAACCAAATGAGCAAAGAGAAAAAAAAGAGTAAACCAAGAAACACTCTTAAGTATAGAGAACAACCTGTTGTTCCCAGAGGAGAGGTGTTTGGGGGAATGGGTTGAATAGGTGATAGGGATTAGGTCATGCACTTGTGATGAGCACCAGGTGTTGCCTGGAAGTGTTGAATTGCTAGATTGTACACCTGAAATGAATATAATAGTGTATGTGGACTAATTGTAAATAAAAATTTTAAAAATGTTTCCTTGGAAGAATTTCTTTTTCTTTTTAGGATTTTATTTATTTGTATGTATGTGTGTGTGTGTGTGTGTGAGAGAGAGACAGAGAGAGAGAGAGGCAGAGGGAGCAACAGGCCCCTGCTGAGCAAGGAGCCCAATGTGGGACTCAGTCCCAGGACCTTGGGACCATGACCTGAGCCACAGGCAGATGCTTAGTCGACTGAGCCGCCCAGGTATCCCTGGAAGGCTTTCTGATCAACCATCAAGTTCTTTATATTTCGTGGTTTTGTGTTTCAGTGCCAGCAAAGCTTTTTCAGATTGGCATGTCTCATGTTGGAGGGAATGTGTATCGCAGTTGTAAACTACTCAAGTGACACTTGAGGAACAGGGAGGATTAGAAGTGAGAAACTCCATGAACTTCCCACTGAAGTCTGTATTTGCTCCAGATTGAGACCAGTGAGCCAGCATCACCTCACTGGGACAGCGTTTCTACAAAGGATTGAGAGACAGCAAATACAGAATCAAAAAGAAGATGACAATTCCAAACTATATGTTGGTTTTAATCCAGGACCCTAGGTCTGAAAGGAGCCAACTGAAAATATTTATTGGCATTTGTTTGGACTGAAAGCAAACCCGGAGTCCTGTATGCCTCCTGGAAGTGTCCTCCTCCAGTGGCTAGGAGCAAAACAGTCAAATACTGCGGGAATGCACTGAATGAAATCATTGAGCACATTTGGGAACATAGAGTACACTGAAGAACATGAAGTAAGAGAGATATTGTTGTAAGAATAGGAATACTGACAGGATATTTCAAAACAGTATTGTTACTTCAAAAGAATTGTTTAGAACTATATGGGTTATCAGTACTGGTCTGTTGTGTTGTAAATTCAGAAGCCATGCATTTGGATTAGAAT
>NW_027401224.1:0-1158 GCF_003265705.2 Callorhinus ursinus
TCAAATGACCCTGGCTCGCAAGGGGCCTACAAGCCTATACCATCTCATTTCCCCCCTTTTTCTTTTGTTTTAATAAGAGTGCCTTCCAGAGGGTGGCCATAGAATTCTGGGATGGCTTTACATAGCAAAAATGTAGCAGCGTAAAGCATAAGATAACAACTAGCAATACAATCCCCATTCCTCCTGCGGTGTGCCCCAAACTCTGAATAATACCTTTTGGGTCTAATCCCTCAAGTTGTTTAAGGAACAAGTCTGCCAATGTGGCAGCATCTTCAGTTTCAAATGGTCTACCAAATATTTCCTGAATGTTTGTATGTAAATTATTGATCATGTCAGTCGCTGACGAGTTACCTTCTAAGTATCTTTGGATGATGCTCCAATCATGCTGTGACGCATTGTATCTTAAATTAGTAACACAAAAGGTTGTGGAATTCCAATCGCAACGCAGCCAAATTTGCCTCTCTAGCGTCAACACCTTCTTCCCTAACCAGCTCACAGTCTGTCTAAGGACATCTATTTGTGTTTGTAAGCGAGTATCAATCATAGTTTGTGAAAGCCAAAGATCCCGAGAGTCACGGTGCCAATTTTCCACAAAATGTTTAGTTTGTAAAGATGTATGTAATGCTATACCTGACACCGCGGCTAACGTGGTAACTGTGATTAGACTTAAAATAATGGCCACAACAATGCCAACAAGACGTTTTGTGCGTTTTAACACCTTCTTGAAAAATTCTAAAACCAAGGCGTCTACGGGATTTTGCGCCCACGGTCGTTCTAAATTTACCGGAAGCCAAATATGAGAACGTTGTTGCAAAATCATGAGAGAATATTCTGGCTTAAATTCTATAGAACTATTAACACAAGAGTATAATCGGCATTTGATATAGTTAATTCCATTATCAAAGCTAAAATTCCCTATCAGAAACAAATATGGTAAAGGCACACATGCAGTCACATTCATTTCTTTAAACATGGTGAAGTTATAAGTTGATGCAGAATTTGCTGTGCCAGAAAAAGCTCCATTGTACATTCGAACAGTCTTAAGCGCAGCTGCAATTTTCCATAAGTGCGTCTGAATATGATCAGGAAATTTCTGATGTGATATACGAGGGTCTGCGATGCCGCCATCTCCCCAGGCCATCAATTGATGATTCACCA
>NW_027401224.1:1258-4440 GCF_003265705.2 Callorhinus ursinus
TCAGGTGTGCAAGCCAAAAATAAATTTTCAGGTGTGCAAGCCTTCCCTGTCCGCTGCAGGATTTTTTGCCCCTCCCCACTAAGCTTTTTGATCTGCCCCCAGGTCGGCAAAGTAGTAGCAAATGTCTGTCGGCGGCGACGTCGTCCCCCCAAATTTAGGTGTGCCATGGCCTGTATTGGAAGCTCATCCTGGTCCGGATTCCCCAGTCGTCGTCTGACGGGATACGGTGCCGTTCGAATTGGTCCTCGGCTGGATCCATCTCGCGGGGAGCCAGGAACAGGTCCGTCCATCCTCTGTGGAGACATAAGCATAACCCTTCCCTCTATAAAGTAATAGCCCTGGTTGCCATTCTGCATCTGCAGCCGGTTTAAACCATATTTTTTCATCTAACGGAGGAGGAGCCGCCTCTCCTTCTATGAAATGCTTTTCAGCTCGGGAAAGAATATCTCCCTGCGGGAGATTCAAGAAATTCAGTGTAAACAGTGCCTGTAGCAAAATGGAACGCACATTAGATTGAGTGAATGATAATATATGATCCTTTTTCCTCCTTTTTAATTTTTTAATTTGCAATTTTAAAGTACTATGCACACATTCTACTATAGCTTGTCCCTGGGGGTTGTATTCAATGCCTGTTTTATGCAGTATATCATACTGTTCACAAAAGGTTTGAAATTTTTTGCTGCTATATGCAGGGCCATTGTCTGTCTTAATAGTGGATGGTAAACCCATCACAGCGAAAGTTTCTAATAGATGTGTGATGACATGTTGTGCAGTTTCGCCAACTTGTGCTGTGGCCCACATAAATTGAGAATAAGTATCTATTACCACATGCACATAAGATAATCGACCAAACTGTGCTACATGAGTAACATCCATTTGCCAAAGTTCATTGGCATATGTACCTCGGGGGTTTACCCCAGCTTTTATAGTGCGCAGATGTAAAGGTCTACAGATTGGACATTGCTTCACGATATGTTTTGCCTGACGGTATGGAATTTTATATTGAACATGTAACCTTCCAGCATTGGTGTGTAATAAATTATGTTCCTCCTCCGCAGACGCAAAGGACACCAAAGCATCCACCTGAGCATTACCATGTGTCAATGAACCAGGAAGATTAGTATGGGAACAGATATGAGTCACATAATTACGGGCATTTCGATTCCTTAGCAAGGTTTGTAAAAGTAAAAATAGGCCAAGTAAGTTAGACTTATGTGAATGCACAACAGCAGTGCATATATTTTTAAGGACTCCTACAGCATAAGCAGAATCAGCGATGATATTTACAGCAGAGGGAAAATCCTTTAACACCTGAGCAATGGCGAACAATTCATTTTGCTGAACTGAATCAAAGTCTGTATACTGAACCCAATATTTAGTAGGGGTCCAGTAAGCACTCTTAGTTTTTGAACCGTCAGTAAAGACTGTGGGTGCATCAATTAGGGGCTGATTACTGATGATATCTTGAATAACAAACTCTTGTTTACGAAAACAGTCCCATAACTTTCCTTTGGGAAAATGATAATCAATTTGACCAACATACCCCGCAAGAGCAATTTGTAGTTCTTCCATATTTCGTAACAAAAATGAAAATTGATCCTTGGACAAGGGGATAATAATGTCCATAATATCATAACCAGTTATGGTTATAGCCCTGTCTCGAGCTTGTTCTATCAAATATGCTATTTGAATACCGTATGGAGTAATACTTTTTGAAAAATGATGCTTAGTATAGATCCATTCAATGGGCAACTCATTTTGACCCAGTATAGCCGTGGGATATTGCCATGTGTTAAGGATGTATAATTTTAAAGGTAATGAGGGATCAATCCGGGTCAAGAAGGCAGATTTGATTTTTTCCTCTACAATTTCTTTTTAGGTGTCCTATTTGGCCACAACCCAAACACTTCATGTTATCTAGCTGCTTAGATTGTAAGGAATGCCAAGTAGTGGCCATGGTTTCAGCAAACAACTGCATCTTTCGACTCTCTGATGTTACATCCTTACAGGCCTTCATGAAGGTATTAATGTCTCCTGTATCCTTAATAGGTAATATAACTCTCTTACAATCCTCGTTAGCATTCTCATATGCTAGCAACCTCAACAACTGTTGTCTAGCTTCTTCTCCAATAACAGTTCTTTCTAAAGTTAATTTTAAACGTGATAAGAACTCAACATAAGGTTCATTAGTCTTTTGAATAACCTTAGTCCATGACCCATAATGCTCCCCTGTCGGCCGAATACGTTCCCACGCTTCCAAACTAATCTCCCGTAGTTGTTCATGAATTTCTTCAGGGGTATTAACTTGAGCAGCAATATCAGAATATTGGCCTATCCCTGCCAACATTTGATAAGTTATAACCTGTATACGCGGGTTAGGACTTAATGCATTCTGGCGAGCCCGATCCATACAAAGCTCAGAAAACAACATCTGCCACTGCAGATATTCGGGCTCTTTCAGGAGGGCTCTACAGAGGACCCTCCAGTCTTCAGAAGAGAAGTTATTATAATGTCGAGCTAATCCATTAACTAGCTCCTTAACATAATGCGACTGTGGTCCATATAGAGACACTGCCTTTTTCAAGCGACCAATGTCCTCTATTCCGATACCTTCATAATATGGTGCTTGTGCTACTCCCTGGACCGGGGGAGGCCTAATGACAGGAAAAGCAAAGACAGAATTATCAGCCTCACTTTCATCATCGCTATCTCCTAGCGCATCAAGCTCAGCTAAAGCAGCAGAAAGGAAAGGATTCTTGGGAGAGAAAACTGGTGCGGATGGCAGAGGCGGAGCGGAGGGCTTTTTAGAGGACTTCTTAGATCCCTCCGCCATAGCCATAACCCGCTGAAAAACCTTCCACAACTGCTCCGTCTCGGGATCTGACTTATTAGGTCGAACCCGCCGCCAACTATCCATGTCTAAAGTACCCTCATCTGGAAACCAAGGATTCCATTCTCGAATCACTTTCAAACACATCTCAATATCGGTAAAAGCAACAGTGATGCCATAGACAGCAAGTGAATGCTTCAGCATTCGAACATAAGGAGTAGAAGTTCCTTGTCCCATAACCCTGTACTTACTCAAGTTACTCACCCTTCCTGAACGTCCTTCAGGGTCCCTGTTCGGGCGCCAATTGTCAACGTCTAGTGCGTTGGGGTCCCTGGGTAAGGGCTGCGAAAGA
>NW_027401225.1:0-1158 GCF_003265705.2 Callorhinus ursinus
TCAAATGACCCTGGCTCGCAAGGGGCCTACAAGCCTATACCATCTCATTTCCCCCCTTTTTCTTTTGTTTTAATAAGAGTGCCTTCCAGAGGGTGGCCATAGAATTCTGGGATGGCTTTACATAGCAAAAATGTAGCAGCGTAAAGCATAAGATAACAACTAGCAATACAATCCCCATTCCTCCTGCGGTGTGCCCCAAACTCTGAATAATACCTTTTGGGTCTAATCCCTCAAGTTGTTTAAGGAACAAGTCTGCCAATGTGGCAGCATCTTCAGTTTCAAATGGTCTACCAAATATTTCCTGAATGTTTGTATGTAAATTATTGATCATGTCAGTCGCTGACGAGTTACCTTCTAAGTATCTTTGGATGATGCTCCAATCATGCTGTGACGCATTGTATCTTAAATTAGTAACACAAAAGGTTGTGGAATTCCAATCGCAACGCAGCCAAATTTGCCTCTCTAGCGTCAACACCTTCTTCCCTAACCAGCTCACAGTCTGTCTAAGGACATCTATTTGTGTTTGTAAGCGAGTATCAATCATAGTTTGTGAAAGCCAAAGATCCCGAGAGTCACGGTGCCAATTTTCCACAAAATGTTTAGTTTGTAAAGATGTATGTAATGCTATACCTGACACCGCGGCTAACGTGGTAACTGTGATTAGACTTAAAATAATGGCCACAACAATGCCAACAAGACGTTTTGTGCGTTTTAACACCTTCTTGAAAAATTCTAAAACCAAGGCGTCTACGGGATTTTGCGCCCACGGTCGTTCTAAATTTACCGGAAGCCAAATATGAGAACGTTGTTGCAAAATCATGAGAGAATATTCTGGCTTAAATTCTATAGAACTATTAACACAAGAGTATAATCGGCATTTGATATAGTTAATTCCATTATCAAAGCTAAAATTCCCTATCAGAAACAAATATGGTAAAGGCACACATGCAGTCACATTCATTTCTTTAAACATGGTGAAGTTATAAGTTGATGCAGAATTTGCTGTGCCAGAAAAAGCTCCATTGTACATTCGAACAGTCTTAAGCGCAGCTGCAATTTTCCATAAGTGCGTCTGAATATGATCAGGAAATTTCTGATGTGATATACGAGGGTCTGCGATGCCGCCATCTCCCCAGGCCATCAATTGATGATTCACCA
>NW_027401225.1:1258-4440 GCF_003265705.2 Callorhinus ursinus
TCAGGTGTGCAAGCCAAAAATAAATTTTCAGGTGTGCAAGCCTTCCCTGTCCGCTGCAGGATTTTTTGCCCCTCCCCACTAAGCTTTTTGATCTGCCCCCAGGTCGGCAAAGTAGTAGCAAATGTCTGTCGGCGGCGACGTCGTCCCCCCAAATTTAGGTGTGCCATGGCCTGTATTGGAAGCTCATCCTGGTCCGGATTCCCCAGTCGTCGTCTGACGGGATACGGTGCCGTTCGAATTGGTCCTCGGCTGGATCCATCTCGCGGGGAGCCAGGAACAGGTCCGTCCATCCTCTGTGGAGACATAAGCATAACCCTTCCCTCTATAAAGTAATAGCCCTGGTTGCCATTCTGCATCTGCAGCCGGTTTAAACCATATTTTTTCATCTAACGGAGGAGGAGCCGCCTCTCCTTCTATGAAATGCTTTTCAGCTCGGGAAAGAATATCTCCCTGCGGGAGATTCAAGAAATTCAGTGTAAACAGTGCCTGTAGCAAAATGGAACGCACATTAGATTGAGTGAATGATAATATATGATCCTTTTTCCTCCTTTTTAATTTTTTAATTTGCAATTTTAAAGTACTATGCACACATTCTACTATAGCTTGTCCCTGGGGGTTGTATTCAATGCCTGTTTTATGCAGTATATCATACTGTTCACAAAAGGTTTGAAATTTTTTGCTGCTATATGCAGGGCCATTGTCTGTCTTAATAGTGGATGGTAAACCCATCACAGCGAAAGTTTCTAATAGATGTGTGATGACATGTTGTGCAGTTTCGCCAACTTGTGCTGTGGCCCACATAAATTGAGAATAAGTATCTATTACCACATGCACATAAGATAATCGACCAAACTGTGCTACATGAGTAACATCCATTTGCCAAAGTTCATTGGCATATGTACCTCGGGGGTTTACCCCAGCTTTTATAGTGCGCAGATGTAAAGGTCTACAGATTGGACATTGCTTCACGATATGTTTTGCCTGACGGTATGGAATTTTATATTGAACATGTAACCTTCCAGCATTGGTGTGTAATAAATTATG
Source organism: Callorhinus ursinus (assembly GCF_003265705.2). Classification (NCBI taxonomy): domain Eukaryota; kingdom Metazoa; phylum Chordata; class Mammalia; order Carnivora; family Otariidae; genus Callorhinus; species Callorhinus ursinus. The sequence continues at coordinate 2,303 of NW_027401225.1, forward strand.
TTCCTCCTCCGCAGACGCAAAGGACACCAAAGCATCCACCTGAGCATTACCATGTGTCAATGAACCAGGAAGATTAGTATGGGAACAGATATGAGTCACATAATTACGGGCATTTCGATTCCTTAGCAAGGTTTGTAAAAGTAAAAATAGGCCAAGTAAGTTAGACTTATGTGAATGCACAACAGCAGTGCATATATTTTTAAGGACTCCTACAGCATAAGCAGAATCAGCGATGATATTTACAGCAGAGGGAAAATCCTTTAACACCTGAGCAATGGCGAACAATTCATTTTGCTGAACTGAATCAAAGTCTGTATACTGAACCCAATATTTAGTAGGGGTCCAGTAAGCACTCTTAGTTTTTGAACCGTCAGTAAAGACTGTGGGTGCATCAATTAGGGGCTGATTACTGATGATATCTTGAATAACAAACTCTTGTTTACGAAAACAGTCCCATAACTTTCCTTTGGGAAAATGATAATCAATTTGACCAACATACCCCGCAAGAGCAATTTGTAGTTCTTCCATATTTCGTAACAAAAATGAAAATTGATCCTTGGACAAGGGGATAATAATGTCCATAATATCATAACCAGTTATGGTTATAGCCCTGTCTCGAGCTTGTTCTATCAAATATGCTATTTGAATACCGTATGGAGTAATACTTTTTGAAAAATGATGCTTAGTATAGATCCATTCAATGGGCAACTCATTTTGACCCAGTATAGCCGTGGGATATTGCCATGTGTTAAGGATGTATAATTTTAAAGGTAATGAGGGATCAATCCGGGTCAAGAAGGCAGATTTGATTTTTTCCTCTACAATTTCTTTTTAGGTGTCCTATTTGGCCACAACCCAAACACTTCATGTTATCTAGCTGCTTAGATTGTAAGGAATGCCAAGTAGTGGCCATGGTTTCAGCAAACAACTGCATCTTTCGACTCTCTGATGTTACATCCTTACAGGCCTTCATGAAGGTATTAATGTCTCCTGTATCCTTAATAGGTAATATAACTCTCTTACAATCCTCGTTAGCATTCTCATATGCTAGCAACCTCAACAACTGTTGTCTAGCTTCTTCTCCAATAACAGTTCTTTCTAAAGTTAATTTTAAACGTGATAAGAACTCAACATAAGGTTCATTAGTCTTTTGAATAACCTTAGTCCATGACCCATAATGCTCCCCTGTCGGCCGAATACGTTCCCACGCTTCCAAACTAATCTCCCGTAGTTGTTCATGAATTTCTTCAGGGGTATTAACTTGAGCAGCAATATCAGAATATTGGCCTATCCCTGCCAACATTTGATAAGTTATAACCTGTATACGCGGGTTAGGACTTAATGCATTCTGGCGAGCCCGATCCATACAAAGCTCAGAAAACAACATCTGCCACTGCAGATATTCGGGCTCTTTCAGGAGGGCTCTACAGAGGACCCTCCAGTCTTCAGAAGAGAAGTTATTATAATGTCGAGCTAATCCATTAACTAGCTCCTTAACATAATGCGACTGTGGTCCATATAGAGACACTGCCTTTTTCAAGCGACCAATGTCCTCTATTCCGATACCTTCATAATATGGTGCTTGTGCTACTCCCTGGACCGGGGGAGGCCTAATGACAGGAAAAGCAAAGACAGAATTATCAGCCTCACTTTCATCATCGCTATCTCCTAGCGCATCAAGCTCAGCTAAAGCAGCAGAAAGGAAAGGATTCTTGGGAGAGAAAACTGGTGCGGATGGCAGAGGCGGAGCGGAGGGCTTTTTAGAGGACTTCTTAGATCCCTCCGCCATAGCCATAACCCGCTGAAAAACCTTCCACAACTGCTCCGTCTCGGGATCTGACTTATTAGGTCGAACCCGCCGCCAACTATCCATGTCTAAAGTACCCTCATCTGGAAACCAAGGATTCCATTCTCGAATCACTTTCAAACACATCTCAATATCGGTAAAAGCAACAGTGATGCCATAGACAGCAAGTGAATGCTTCAGCATTCGAACATAAGGAGTAGAAGTTCCTTGTCCCATAACCCTGTACTTACTCAAGTTACTCACCCTTCCTGAACGTCCTTCAGGGTCCCTGTTCGGGCGCCAATTGTCAACGTCTAGTGCGTTGGGGTCCCTGGGTAAGGGCTGCGAAAGA
>NW_027401226.1:0-4437 GCF_003265705.2 Callorhinus ursinus
TTTCTCTTCAAGGATGTTAGTTTAGTCCCATTATGTGAAAGTACACACTGTTATGCTCAACTGATTGCTGCAAGTATATAGTGGTGTGAGAAATAAACGACAGCATGCAGTTGCAAGTGCTGCCTTTACTCTGCATCCCCAGTGTCCTGGTTGTTTCACAGCCCTTACCCAGGGACCCCAACGCACTAGACGTTGACAGAGCTGGAAGTCCGAAATTGTGATGCCGCCAGCTTTGCTTTTCTTTTTCAATATTCCTCTGGCTCTTCGGGGTCTCTTCTGGTTCCATACATATTTTAGGATTATTTGTTCCATTTCTTTGAAAAAAGTGGATGGTATTTGGGGGGGGATTGCATTGAATGTGTAGATTGCTCTAGGTACCATTGACATCTTCACAATGTTGGTTCTCCCAATCCATGAGCATGGAACGTTTTTCCATTTCTTTGTGGCTTCTTCGATTTCTTTCCTGACTATTTTATAGTTTTCTGAGAACAGATCCTTTGCCTCTTTGGTTAAATTTATTCCTAGGTATCTTATGGTTTGGGGTGCAATTGTGAATGGGATCGACTCCTTGATTTGTCTCTCTTCTGTCTTGTTGTTGGTGTATAGGAATGCCACTGATTTCTGTGCATTGATTTTATAGCCTGCTACTTGACTGAATTCCTGTATGAGTTCCAGCAGTTTTGGGGTGGAGTCTTTTGGGTTTTCCACATAAAGTATCATATCGTCTGCAAAGTGAGAGTTTGACTTCCTCTTTGCCGATTTGGATGCCTTTGATTTCTTTTTTTTGTCTGATTGCTGTGGCTAGGGCTTCTAATACTATGTTGAATAGCAGTGGTGAGAGTGAACATCCCTGCCAAGTTCCTGACCATAGGGGAAAAGCTCTCAGCTTTTCCCCATTGAGAATGATATTCGCTGTAGGTTTTCCGTCGATGGCTTTTATGATATTGAGGTGTGTACACTCTATCCCTATACTATGAAGAGTTTCGACAAAGAAAGGATGCTGTACTTTGCCAAATGCTTTTTCTGCATCTATTGAGAGGATCCTATGATTCTTGTTCTTTCTTTTGTTAATGTATTGTATCACGTTGATTGATTTGTGGATGTTGAACCAGCCTTGCAGCCCAGGGATAAATCCCACTTGGTCGTGGTGAATAATCCTTTTAATGTACTGTTGGATCCTGTTGGCTAGTATATTGGTGAGAATTTTGCATCCATGTTCATCAAGGATATTGGTCTGTAATTCTCCTTTTTGACGGCGTCTTTGTCTGGTTTGGGGATCAAGGTAATGGTGGCCTCATAAAATGAGTTTGGCAGTTTTCCTTCCATTTCAATTTTTTGGAACAGTTTCAGGAGAATAGGAATTAATTCTTCTTTAAATGTCTGATAGAATTCCCCTGGGAAGCCATCTGGCCCTGGGCTTTGGTTTCTTGGGAGATTTTTGATGACTGCTTCAATTTCCTTAGTGGTTATAGGTCTGTTCAGGTTTTCCATTTCTTCCTGGTTCAGTTTCGGTAGTTGTTACATCTCTAGGAATGCACCCATTTCTTCCAGGTTATCTACTTTGCTGGCATAAAGTTGCTCCTAATATGTCCTTATAATGGTTTGTATTTCTTTGGTGTTGGTTGTGATCTCTCCTCTTTCATTCATGATTTTGTTGATTTGGATCATTTCTCTTTTCTTTTTGATCAGTCTGGCCAGGGGTTTATCAGTCTTGTTAATTCTTTCAAAGAACCAGCTCCTAGGTTCGTTGATCTGTTCTACTGTTCTTTTGGTTTCTATTTCATTGATTTCTGCTCTGATCTTTATTATTTCTCTTCTCCTGCTGGGTTTAGGCTTTATTTGCTGTTCTTTCTCCAGCTCCTTTAGGTGTAGGGTTAGATTGTGTATTTGAGACCTTTCTTGTTTCCTGAGAAAGGCTTGTATTTCTTTTTTTCTTTTTAATTTTTTATTGTTATGTTAATCACCATACATTACATAATTTGTATTGGTGTACTGTTCCATGATTCATTGTGTGTTCATAACACCGAGTGCTCCATGCAGAATGTGCCCTCATCAATACCCATCCCCAGGCTAACCCATCCCTCCACCCTCCTCCCCTCCAGAAACCTCAGTTTGTTTTTCAGAGTCCATCATCTCTCCTGGTTCGTCTCCCCCTCTGACTTACTCCCCTTCCTTCTTCCTCTCCTGCTATCTTCTTCTTTTTATTTTTTCTTAAAATATGTTGCGTTATTGATTCAGAGGTACAGAACTGTGATTCAACAGTTTTACACAATTCACAGCGCTCACCGTAGCACATATCTTCCCCAATGTCTATCACCCAGCCACCCCATCCCTCCCACCCCCGACCACTCCTGCAACCCTCAGTTTGTTCCTGAGATTAAGAATTCCTCATATCAGTGAGGTCATATGATACATATCTTTCTCTGATTGACTTATTTCGCTCAGCATAACACCCTCCAGTTCCATCCGTGTCGTTGGAAATGGCAAGATCTCCTTTCTTTTGATGGCTGCATAATATTCCATTGTGTATATATACCACCTCTTCTTTATCCATTCATCTGTCTATGGACATCTTGACTCTTTCCACAGTTTGGCTATTGTGGACATTGCTGCTATAAACATTGGGGTGCACGTACCCCTTCGGGTCCCTACATTTGTATCTTTGGCGTAAATACCCAGTAGTGCAATTGCTGGATCGAATGGCAGCTCTCATTTGAACTGTTTGAGGAACCTCCAGACTGTTTTCCAGAGGGGTCGCACCAGCTTGCATTCCCACCAACAGTGTAGCAGGGTTCCCCATTCTCCACATCCCCGCCAACATCTGTCGTTCCCTGACTTGTTAATTTTAGCTATTCTGAAGGGTGTGAAGTGGTATCTCATGGACGTTTTGATTTAGATTTCCCTGATGCCGGGCGATGTGGAGCACTTATTCATGTGCCTGTTGGCCCTTTTGATGTCTTCTTTGGAAAAATGTCCTTTCGTGTCTTCTACTCTTTTCTTGATTGGATTATTTGTTCTTCGGGTGTTGAGTCTGGTAAGTTCTTTATAGATATTGGATAGTTGCCCTTTACCTGATATGTCATTTGCAAATATTTTCTCCCATTCTGTCGGTTGTCTTTTGGTTTTGTGGACTGTTTCTTTTGCTGTGCAAAAGCTTTTTATCTTCATGAAATCCCAATAGTTCATTTTTGCCCTGGCTTCCTGTGCCTTTGGTGATGTTTCCAGGATGAAGTTGCTGAGGCTGAGTCGAAGAGGTTGCTACCTGTGTTCTCCTTTAGGATTTTGATGGACTCCTGTCTCATGTTTAGGTCTTTCAACCATTTGGAGACTATTTTTGTGTGTGGTGTAAGGAAATGGCCCAGATTCATTCTTCTGCATGTGGCTGTCCAATTTTCCCAACACCATTTGTTGAAGAGACTGTCTTTTTTCCACTGGACATTCTTTCCTGCTTTGTCAATGATAAGTTGACCATAGAGTTGAGGGTCCCTTTCTGGGCTCTCGATTCTGTTCCATTGATCTAGGTGTCTGTTTTTGTGCCGGTACCATACTGGCTTGATGATGACACCTTTGTAATAGAGCTGGAAGTCCGGAATTGTGATGCCACCAGCTTTGCTTTTCTTTTTCAATATTCCTCTGGCTCTTCGGGGTCTCTTCTGGTTCCATACACATTTTAGGATTATTTGTTCTATTTCTTTGAAAAAAGTGGATGGTATTTGGGGGGGGATTGCATTGAATGTGTAGATTGCTCTAGGTAGCATTGACATCTTCACAATGTTGGTTCTTCCAATCCATGAGCATGGAACGTTTTTCCATTTCTTTGTGTCTTCTTCAATTTCTTTTCTGAGCATTTTATAGTTTTCTGAGTACAGATCTTTTTCCTCTTTGGTTCAGTTTATTCCTAGGTATCTTATGGTTTGGGGTGCAGTTGGGAATGGGATCGACTCCTTGATTTGTCTCTCTTCTGTCTTGTTGTTGGTGTATAGGAATGCCACTGATTTCTGTGCATTGATTTGATAGCCTGTTACTTGACTGAATTCCTGTATGAGTTCTAGCAGTTTTGGGGTGGAGTCTTTTGAGGTTTCACATAATGTATCATATCATCTGCAAAGAGTGAGAGTTTGACTTCCTCTTTGCCGATTTGGATGCCTTTGATTTCTTTTTGTTGTCTGATTGCTGTGGCTAGGACTTCTAATACTATGTTGAATAGCAGTGGTGAGAGTGAACATCCCGGCGACGTTCCTGACCGTAGGGGAAAAGTTCTCAGCTTTTCCCCATTGAGAATGATATTCGCTGGAGGTTTTTCGTCGATGGCTTTTATGATATTGAGGTGTGTACCCTCTATCCCTATGCTCTGAAGAGTTTTGATCAAGAAAGGATGCTGTACTTTGATAAATGCTTTTTCTGCATCTATTGAGAGGATCCTATGATTCTTGTTCT
>NW_027401227.1:0-4436 GCF_003265705.2 Callorhinus ursinus
TGGCACGAGCTCTTTTTACAATGAAGAGGTCCCGGAGCACACCGCACCTGTGTCAACTGTCTGCTCTTCTGAACGAAGGCATCTCTGGCAGCCAGGGGAGGAAGACCAGCTGGCTGCCAAACAGAGCATTTCAAAGATCGGGCCAAGAACCAAGCACTCCGTGGCAGAAGGGGAAACTTTCCTTTCAGCTCTCAGACACACTGGTCTCCCCTAGCACAGGATCTCAATGGGAACCTGCCATCAACCTTGTGTGTATGGTGGACACACGGGTTGTGAGATGCCACCCAGGGTATTCCTCCATGGGAAACAACGTAGCTACCAAAAGAGCAAGAGGATGGAATGGATTCAAGGAAAACCAAAGTTGAACACTTCCAATGGGAATGAAAGTTATCTGGGAGTGAAGTATCTAACTTCAGCTCCCCTTGCCCCAGTAATGGAGGCAAGCTCCCTCCCAAACCCTCTGGCCATGCCTACATCCAATCTCTTGAGCCTTCCCCAAGGAGAGGAAAGCATCTGACATTGGAGGTTTTCCGCCATTTCCATCAGTGCCTTGAGGAAGCCGTGATTCAGTGGTGGCAGGTTGCAACTCCCAGCTGTGGATCAAATGTTTGGAATGGGTTTTTGGAGCATTATTCCTTGAAGAAAGCTATTTCTGCCCTGAACAGGCCCTAGAGCATAGTAGGCCGTGCCCATCCCATCTGTTCTTGAGAAGGAAGGCATCTCCAACACCCAGGAGCCAGTATGGCAAGCTAGAACCCCATCTCTGTGCGTTTTCAGCCGGCCAAGTACCAAGGGCTCAGGGCCAGAAGGGCAAACATTTCTTTCAAAGAGGAGACTCTGGTTGTCTTATCTTAGGAGAGGTCCAGAGTGGGAACTCACCACCAATCCCTGGGTGCTCTAAAGTTGAGTCACAACACGCTGGCCCATCAAGATGCCCGAAGAATTTGTTCAACAAACAGGCAAGGCCATGGAAAACACAACAAAGAGTGCCAGAGTCCCATGTCAACTGCAAATGGGACACATAGTGACTAGCACACTCTCCTAACAGGTTGGCAGGTTTGGGAATATGAATCAGCTGTGGACTTGGCTTAAGGGGAAGTGCCATGTGTCACACAGGGTAAGCTTTAGCTCGAGGCCTGTCTTCCTACTCCATAAAGGGAAGGGATGCTACTGGTGCTCGCTGTTATTTGCCCTTTTCCATCAGTGGTTAGAGGGAGCAGTGATTCAGGGGTAGCCTGTTAGTTCTGCCACCAGGCGACCAAGTATTGGGAACTGATTCTTGGTGCCGTATTTCTTGAAAAATTTTGTTTCTGCACTGACCAGCTCCAGGAACACGATGCCCTTGTTGTGATGGTATGTTCTTCAAAATGAAGGCATCTCAATCATCCAGGGGATGTGGGGAAGCCTGCTAGCCATCACGGCACTTAGCTGGCCAAGATCCAAGCGCTCAGGAACAGGAGAGCCATACTTCCCTCAGGACATCAGCTCTTGTTTAGCACGGGATCACGCTTGGAACTGGCCACCCATCCCTGGGTGCTGGCTGCGTGTGGGACAGCACGATGGCCTCTGATGGCGACTCAAGATCTTGTTAGAACAAAGGGCAAGGTGGACGGCTGGGTGTCTCAGTCAATTAAGCGTCTGCCTTCAGCTCAGCTTATGATCACAAGGTCTTGGGATCGAAGCCTGATTTGAAAATGCACGTTGGTACAGCCGCTTTGGGAAACAGTGTGGAGCTTCCTCAAAAAATTCAAAACAGTGCTAGCTTTTGACCCAGCAATTGCTCGACTGGGTATTTGCGCCAAGACACAGGTGGAGTGAAAAGAAGGGCCACATGCACCCCACTGTTCATAGCAGCAAGGTCCACACGAGCGAACCCGGGGAAAGAGCCGACATTCCCTTCAACGGATGAATGGAGAGAGATGATGTGGTCCATCTCTACAAGGGAATAATCCTCAGCCATCAGAAAGGATGAATACCCAACTTTGGCATCAACATCGATGGGGCTGGGGGAGACCATGCTCAATGAAAGTGGCCAAAAAGAGAAAGCCAATATCATAGGGCTTCACGGATTTGTGGAGCATAAGGAATAGCATGGAGGGCATTAGGAGAAGGAAGGGAACAATGAAGGGAGGCAAATCCCAGTGGGAGGTGAACCATGAGACGGTACGGACTCCAAGAAATGGAGGGTTTTAGAGGGGAGGGGTGGATGGACGAGTCAACCCAGTGGTGGGTATAAGGACGGCACGTATCGCATGGAGCACTGGGTGTTCTAGGAAAACAAGGAACCAGGGAACCCAGATCCAAAACGAATGATGTACTGTAGGGTGAGTAACAGTACAATTTATTAAAAGAACAAGAAAGTGCTTCTCTCTTCATGACACTAGATGGTAGTTGAAATATGCATTCCCTCAGAGTGTGATATCTGAGAATTAAGTAGTTAGCACTTTCCATTGGCTTCCACGCATACATTTGTAAGCATCCTCTCTTCCTGAAACGAGAATGCTTCATGAAAAAAAAAAAAAACAGGATTCCAAACCATGAAGGTTGTCTACTAAACTCAAGACCCCAGTGTAACTACAGGAAAGATACCTCTGTCCTATCCCGACCTCACGTGAGGCTTGGGATCATCTCACAAGATTGAGATTTCACTCCAAATCTCATGAGATCTCAGAATTTGGGCCACATTTCCCTCCACATCGCCTGAGGTTACAATGAGATCGGGCGAGATTTCACTACAATTCTCGTGAGATTGCAGGGACGTTGGGCGAGATTTCCCTGCAACGCTTGTGATATCTCTTGAATTTGGGTGAGATTTTACTTCCAGTCTGGTGAGGTCTCATCCAAAACGTGGAGACGTCAGTGCCCATCTCATGAGATATCATGCATATTGAGCGAGATTTCAATCTCAATCTCGTGAGATCTCATAGATATCGGGCGAGATTTTACTCTAAATCTCATGAGATCTCATCCAAACCCTGCAGACCTCAGTCCAAATCTAGTGAAATCTCATGGACTTTGGGCAAGAGTTCAATCAAATCTCCTGAGGGATCAAGGACACGGGCGAGATGTCACTCCAAATCTAGTGAGATATCAGGGACCTTGGGCGAGATTTCACTCCAACCCTCGTGAGATCTCTTGGAATTCTAGAATATTTTCCTCCAAGTCTCGTGAGATCTCATCCGAACCTTGGAGACTTTAGGCCAAATCTCGTGAGATCTCGTGGATATTGAGTGAGATTTCAATCTAAATCCCACGGGATCGCATGGGCATCGGGTGAGATTTTATTCCGAATCTCGTGAGATCTCATCCAAAACTTGCAGTCCTCAGTCCAAATCTCATGAGATCTCATGGACATTGGTCGAGATTTCACTCCAAATCTCGTGAGATCACAATGACTTAGGGAGAGATTTCACTCCAAATCTCGTGAGATATCAGCGAACTTGGGCGAGATCTCAATCCAAATCTCATGAGGTCTCAATGACGTCAGGCGATATTTCACTCCAACTCTCGTGAGATCCTTTGGAATTCGGGGATCAATTCCTGCAAGTGTCATGAGATCTCATCCAATCCTTGGAGACTTCAGTCCAAATCTCATGAGATCTCAGGATATTGAGGGAGAATTCACTCTATATCTCGTGAGAAATCATGGACATCAGGCGACATGAGTCCAACAATCGTGCGATCCTATGAACATCGGGTGAGAATTCATTCCAAATCTCGTGATATGTCATGGACATTGGACCTGATTTCACTCCACATTTCGTGTGGTCTCCATGACCTCGGGCAGATTTCACTACAAATATCGTGAGATATCAGGGACGACCTTGGGCGAGCTTCCAATTTAAATCTCGTGAGATCTCATGGACATCGGGCGAGATTTGCCAACAAATCTCCTGAGATCTCATGGACATCGGTTCAGATTTCTCTCCAAATCTCATGAGATCTCATGGAATTTAGGCGAGATTTCACTGCAAACCTCCTGAGCTCGCAAGGCGATTAGGCGAGCTGTCACTACAAATCTCATGAGATCTCCGGGACCTTGGGCGAGATTTCCCTCCCGCTCTCGTGAGATCTCTTGAATTTGGGCGGGATTTTACTCCCCGTCTTGTGAGATCTCCTCCAAACCTTGGCGACGTCAGTGCCAATCTCGTGAGATCTCCTGGCTATTGAGCGAGATTTCAATCTCAATACAGTGAGACTGATGGGCATCGGGTGAGATTTTAGTGCATAGCTCGTGAGATCTCAGGGACATTCGGGTGAAATTTCACTCCAAATCTCCTGAGGTCTCAGTGACCTCGGGCAGATTTCACTCCAAATCTCGTGAGTGATCAGGGACCCTGGGCGAGGTTTCCATCTAAACGTCGTGAGATCTCATGGAAATCGGGCGAGATGTGACACCAAATCTCCTGAGATCGCATGGACATCGATTGAGATTT
>NW_027401228.1:0-358 GCF_003265705.2 Callorhinus ursinus
GGGAACACTGGTGAGTCCTAGGGCGATGATTGTTCGTTCTCACTAGTTGTGGCACTGATACTGTCTTCTCCAGAGAGCAGAGGAGGTTATTGGAGAGTTGCACCATTTTTTCCTTTATGGACAAAGGTCTCCACTGTGCTTGAGTAGAGTGGCCCCTCCATAAGTTGTGGTGTGAGTAGGGCTTTGGGGGTGTGGAGGTAGAACTGGAGTTCTGCAATTTGGCTGTAGTTCTCCCCATTTTCTCTTTTATTCCTCCTAGCTAGTTTTTGTCCTGATTATAAAAGTAAAACATTCTTGTTATAAAAATCTCAAATGATACAGAAATATAGAAGGTAGATAACGAAAGACCCCATAATCC
>NW_027401228.1:458-2228 GCF_003265705.2 Callorhinus ursinus
AGAACTATAGGTAAACTCTCCTTACTGTCATGAAAGACAGTGTGGAGACTGGAGGTCATGAGCCTCAGCACTTCAAGCCCTGATAGCATTAATCAGAACCAAGGCTGACACCTCTTTACTCAATCAGCCTTCACCTATCTCAGATTATAAAACCTGAGTCACCCTACTTACCTATGTCAAATAAAATACCTTTTAAAAAAAATATCCATTTTAGGGAAGGTGAAATTAGATACATAATAAAAGAACAAAACCATTTTTTAAATGTTAATGTTAATTGTAATTTAACTGTTTCATGTTCAAACTTGGCTTATGTTCACCACAGGAGATACCACAAGATTATAAACTATGTACTGGCAGGAAACTGTCAAAAATTAAGTCCTTCACAAAATACCCTCTAAATGGTAGGTATAAAATAAAATCTTGGTGTATTCATGAAATGTAGACTATCATCAAAAATCCAAAACAGGGGCACCTGGGTGGTTCAGTCCATTAAATGTCTGCGTTCAGCCCAAGTCATGATCCCAGGGTCCTGGGACAGAGTCCCATATCTGGCTCCCTGCTTGGCGGGGAGTCTGCTTCTCCCTCTACCCCTCCCCCCTGCTTGTGTGCTCTCACACGTGGGTTCTCTCTCAAATAAATAAATATTTTTAAAAAGTCAAAAACAGGAGAGGAGAAATCACTCCATGGAAGAAATATAAATGAAGAGAACAAGACTCTGAAGTAGCTAAACTGTCATCCATATTAAAACAGGGAGGGTGGCTAAGTCAGTCTGCAATCCCTCTCCACATCCTGTTTTGTTTTTTTTTTAAGATTTTATTTATTTATTTGTCAGAGAGAAAGAGCACAAGCAGGGGGAGCAGCAGGCAGAGAGAGAAGCAGGCTACCGCTGAGCAAGGAGCCCGATCCAAGACTGGATCCCAGGAGTCTGGGATCATGACCTGAGCTGAAGGCAGACGCTTAACCGACTAAGCCACACAGGAGTCCCATCACATCCTCAGTTTAAAAAATACTGTTCCAGGGAGCCCCAGTGAGGGCTCAACCTTGGACTTTCCCTGGTGGCAGTGTCCTTGGTAAAAACAAAACAAACTTACTCAGTTGAACGGTGGCAAGCAACAGGAAGGATTCAATGACTAACCATTCACATCTGCACCACCTTAAACTTAATCCAGCCAAACTGTATTAAATTTTAAATCTTAGCTACAAGTGTAGTCACTGAGGAACCGCACAGTATGACTGCTCTTACCCTAGTCGCTTGATTACTGCGCACCGCTGTTGCATGCTTAAAAACTAGAGACTTAAAGTCAATTTTCTTCTAGTTACCTAACCCGGTATATCAAATACGGTAAATAAAGCTCTTCAAACTTCGATCCAGATTTAAAAAAAAAAGGGGGGGAGGGGAGGTAGAATGGAGGTTAAAAGATGTATACTTTGCCCACAAGCCCCTATGCTCATCAAACTGGAAGTCAGGAGACCTGAGTTCCTGTTTCGGGTCCGCCATTAAGAACCTGAACGATCTTGGCCTCAAGTCTATCACTCCAAACAACTACAAACTTTGAACCGCGCCGAGGATGGAGGCCGGCCTAGCTTTTCCCGCCTTCTCCTTTCTGAGCCTCGCCCCTATCTCTCTGGCCGGCTCATCTCGCGGACTCTCGCGCACCGTCCCTGCCCCCGCCCATCTTGCCCCGCCCCATCTCCCCGCTGGCCCCGCCCCGCCCTGGACCAAACCCACCACGCGTGGCGGCAACTGAGGCGGGAAAGTGGGCGCTAGGG
>NW_027401228.1:2328-3900 GCF_003265705.2 Callorhinus ursinus
CGCCGGGGCGGGGGGCGGAGTCTCGGCTGCACAAATGGGACCTAGGAGGCGGGGTGGCCACAATTTCGCGCCAAGCTCGGCGGGCCGAATCCCGGTTTGGTGAGCTAGCTGGGAGGTGTTTACAGCCGCTGTCATGGTTCGTACGCTAAACTGCATCGCCGCTGTGTCCCAGAACATGGGCATCGGCAAGAACGGGGACCTGCCGTGGCCCCCGCTCAGGTACCTGCCGGGCAGGGGGTAGACTGGGTTTGGGAGAGCTGGCGCGGGCTGCCTTTGATCGCTGCGCTAGGACGGGGTCACGCAGACACTTGCGGCGGAAGGAGGGTGTCGGACTTGGGACCCGAGCTGATGGGAACTGGGCCTGGGCTTCTTTCCGCCATCAGAAGCCGGGAGGACAAGTTATTGGTTTCCGTCCTGCTCCTGCCGCCCGGCGAGGAGTTTTCCCCCCGCAGCGTCCTGCCTCCGGACAAAGTCCGGGTCCCGGAGAACCCCCCCCCCCCACTCTCCGCCCACTCCTCCAGCGCAGCGTCTGTGGGTCGCGTTAGAGCTAGAACCCGCGGGAGAATGTTTTGAGTAACGCTGTTTGTCTAACTTGTAGGAACGAATTCAAGTTTTTCCAAAGAATGACCACAACTTCCTCAGTAGAAGGTAATGTGGGATTTTTAGGAGATTGAGGTTTGGGGAACATCTTGCTGAGTAAGCTTACCAGTGCAGATTTTATTTAAATGAAAAGTTGTCCATGTTAATCTGGGACCCTTTGTCTTACCACTTATTTGTATGCAGTTTCCAAGGTGTGTCATATCCTTTAAAAAAAAAAAGTTCTTTGAAATTTTATATGGGCAGGCGTACAGTTGAGGTACTGGGCAGAATTAGCAGCTAGCTGCAGCCTTCGGTGAAGAAAATAGAAAGGAAATCAGAGGAGGCCTTTGTCATAGCCCCTGCAGGAGATGATGGGGCCTGAAGGAGGGCAGTGGAGAGGAGAAAAGTCCAAAAAACGGTTCCATGATATTCAATGTGGAGATCAGGAAGGCGAAGGGGATGCAGGAAGGGATCCAGGATGAACTCTCAGATACTCAGGTGAATAATCCTGGGTGACATGGAGAATAAAGGAGTGGAGAACAGTGTGCGACTGTAATAATGATAATTTTGAGGTTTGAGGCTTTTGTGGGATATCCAGAATAATTTCAGGTACAGGGAAGTAGATGAATTGAGCCACTGGAGAGACGAGGACAACCAAGGAAAAGAATATAGTGGTGGGATAGCCGTTTAAAACCCAAGAGACATGTATTTGGTCATAGGAGAAGGAATAGCAGAGTAAAAGGGAAATAGTAAGTCAGAAGCAAATGCAGCATAACTCTAACAGGACAGATACAAGTCCTTGGACCTGGCACTTGGGTCACTAGTAGAGACAAGATAACAGTAGTTTGAATCTTAAGGAATTGACATAAACCACTCTCTAGAATCCAAAGTATGGTCTAGTAGTAGGGAAAGCATCCAACACCTGGCCTGTTTGCTGGTTTTCAGTAAATACAGTATTTCTTGGATGAGTGGTTGGAAGGGTACCAAAGGTGT
>NW_027401228.1:4000-4481 GCF_003265705.2 Callorhinus ursinus
GTTATTTTTGATAATTGATATCTCCTTACTAACACCTAAAGCTCTGTATTTGAAAATGCAGTGCATATCACATAGGGGGCACCATAAATTATTGGGGTTTTAATTCTTAGAGGAAAAAACTTTTCTTAACATTTGGAGGTAATATTTGGTTATGAGTAATAAAGCAATATACGGAAAAAGGCTTAGTCTTACAGCTTGTATTTTGTAAATGTTAGTGTTTTTATTTCAATAAAATCAAGCTAATAATGATTCTTTAAAACAGACACATGCACTTCTTTTGATAGCCTGTCAGAACGTATCAAGAATTACAGAAATGTGTATATTCCTTTGATCCAGATATCTGACTCCCAAGATTTTTTCCTAAGTGAAGCTATGTTTATAAAATGTCTATAGAAGCATTATACTTGAAAGATAGAAGCACAATTGAAAGTGTTTTAGCTTGGGGTGCCTGGGTGGCTCAGTCGTTAAGCGTCTGCCTTCG
>NW_027401229.1:0-4432 GCF_003265705.2 Callorhinus ursinus
AAATGAGTTTTGATTTCTTGTAGTGAGTGGGTCCAAGGTGCTGGCTTAGTACCTAGCACCTCAGTCCTGGAACCTCACTACTACTCCACTCTTCTACAGAGACAATGGTTGAGAATGAGCAACGTTGATGGAAACTGGTATGGAATACACAAGGTAGGGGTGTGTGGGGGGGTATTGGGATTGCGGATAATAGCTCTGGCCACCTTGTATCTACAATTTACCCAGGTTCAAGAAGGTGCGAGGAATCTATGGTGTTTCATAGTCAATAATGTTGTAGGTGAAGAATGTGCTTTTTGCATGGAGTATGGCAAGAGTTGTTCAAAGGGTTTTCTAGTTGGTACAGAAGTCAGGGAGGACAGCACCCCCATCTGCTAGGATAGGCGTGAGAAGCTGAGTGCTCTCAAGAAGGTTTCTTGCTTTCGCAGGGCTCACTGTGAGCCTGCACACAGGACTGAGGAGTTCATTTAAAGGTTTTGTTCTAAAGATGGAGTATTGGAAGAATGTGGCACACCTCGTAATCCTGGGGAGAGGACAGATCTCGAGTTGACTGTGGAGTGACTTCGTGAGAGTGGTGGTGATCTGCAACATTCGGCTAACCGGATGCCTGCCTTTATTAAGTTGTGGGTGTGGTTTCTATGCCTTTGCCCCAACAGCTTGGATTTCCAAGGAGTGGATTTATTTATTATTATTTATTTTTTATTGTTGTGTTAATCACCATACATTAGATCATTACTTTTTGATGTAGTGTGCCGTGATTCATTGTGCATAACACGCAGTGCTCCATGCAGAACGTGCCCTCTTTAATACCCATCACCAGACTAAACCATCCCCGCAACCGCCTCCCCTCTAGAACCCTCAGTTTGTATTTCAGAGTCCATCGTCTCTCATGGTTCATCTCCCCCTCCTATTTACTCACCTTCATTCTTCTCCTCTTGCTATCTTCTTCTTTTTTTTTCTTAACATATATTGCATTATTTGTTTCAGTGGTACAGATCTGTGATTCAACAGTCCTGCACAATTCAAAGTGCTCACCATACACATACCCTCCCCAATGTCTATCACCTAGCCACCCCATCTCTCCCACCCCCCCATCACTCCAGCAACCCTCAGTTTGTTACCCGAGATTAAGAATTCCTCATATCAGTGAGATCATATGACACATGTCTTTCTCTGATTGACTTATTTCACTCAGCATAACACCCTCCAGTTCCATCCATGTCATTGCAAATGGCAAGATCTCATTCCTTTTGATGGCTGAATAACATCCCATTGTGTATATATACCACTGCTTCTTTATCTATTCATCTGTCGATGGACATCTTGGCTCGTTCCACAGTTTGGCTGTTGTGGACACTGCTGCTATAAACATTGGGGTGCACGTAACCCTTCGGATCCCTACATTTGGATCTTTGTGGTATATACCCAGTAGTGCAATTGTTGGATCGTATGGTAGCTCTATTTTAAACTGTTTGAGGAAACTCCATACTGTTTTCCAGTGTGGTTGCACCAGCTTGCATTCCCACCCACAGTGTAGGAGGGTACCCCTTTCTCCGCATCCCCGCCAATATCTGTCGTTTCCTGACGTGATAACTTTAGCCATTCTGACTGGTGTGAGGTGGTATCTCATTGAGGTTTTGATTTGGATTTCCCTGATGCCGAGCGATATGGAGCAATTTTTCATATATCTGTTGGCCATTCGGATGTCTTCTTTGGAAAAAATGTCTGTTCATGTCTTCTGCCCATTTCTTGATTGGATTATTTATTCTTTGGGGGTTGAGTTTGATAAGTTCTTTATAGATTTTGGATACTAGCCCTTTATCTGATATGTCATTTGCAAATATTTTCTCCCATCCTGTCGGTTGTCTTTTGGTTTTGTGGACTGTTACTTTTGCTGTGCAAAAGCTTTTTATCTTGATGAAAACCCAATAGTTCATTTTTTGCCCTTGCTTCCCTTGCTTTTGGCGATGTTTCTAGGTAGAAGTTCTTGCAGCTGAGGTCGAAGAGGGGGCTGCCTGTGTTCTCCATTAGGATTTTGATCGACTCCTGCTCTTGCTTAGGTCTTCCGACCATTTGGAGTCTACTTTTGTGTGTGGTATAAGCAAATGGTCCAGTTTCATTCTTCTGCATGTGGCTGTCCAATTCTCCCAACACCATTTGTTGAAGAGACTGTCTTTTTTTCCATTGGACATTCTTTCCTGCTTTGTCGAAGACGAATTGACCATAGAGTTGAGGGTCAATTTCTCGGCTCTCTCTTCTGTCCATTTTTCTATGTGTCTGTTTTTGTGCCACTACCATACTGTCTTGATGATGACAGCTTTCTAATAGAGCTGGATATCCGGAATTGTGAGGCCGAGGGAGTGGGATTTTTTTAGGTCACTGTAATAATTGGTGCCCTGGGGGTGGGCAAGTCCTGTTCTGCTGTTGAAATTTTCTCTAGCGGTTAGAGTGTGTATTACAATCCCATAGGGAAATGGCAGGGGGATTACAGTGGTCGGCAGGCTATTGTTATTGATGATTTTTATGGGTGGGTTCCATATGATGAGCTGTGAGGTCTTATGGATAGGGATCCTCATTTAGTGCCCATAAAGAGTGCTTTTTCTGAGTTTAATAGTAGATATAGTTTTGTTACTTTTAATAGCCCTCCTTCTTCTTGGTACCCCAACGAGCAGTGCATTACAATGTTGCCTGCATTTTATCTGTGTGTGGATGAGTGTTTGAGAACGGAAAATGTTGGCAATGCCTCTACAAATTGTACACTGGAACATCCAAAGAATAAAATTGTATTTTTGACAACAAAATAGGAAGTATCCTCCTGTGATTCTTAGTTTAAACCAGGGGAGGGGGCCTTTTTTGTGGTATTGGTAATGAGTACCATAGTCCTTCCTAGGGAACATTATTAGACTCTATTGGGAACTTTGTTATTGTGGAAGAATCAGGACTCGACAAATTATTTGTCTCCTCTTTCATTTTCCGTGATCATTTCAACAATATTTGGTTTCAAACCTCTGCCATTGTGAAATTATCCCAGATTTGGCACCAGCTCACCCTTCTGTGCAAAGGGTATGTTTGAACCAAGAAAAGAGCAGCTTCTGGGTGACTGGGAGACTCTAGGATCAGAATGCTGTTGTTAGGCAGTTACTGTGACCCTAAATCCTGAACAAGCTCCTGACACACAGACTAAATAGATTTCAGATTTAGAAACTTCAGATAGAAATTTTGTGTCCATGATGACAACTAAAGAACACGTGTGATCCTTAAACCTAACTCTAACCCTTGACTTTAACCCTAAAAGCTAACGTGATCCTAAGACCTAAACTGGAACCCTGAATCTCAAACCTGAAATTGAACCCCACACCCAAACTCTGAACCCAAGCTCTAAATCCAAGCCCTGAACCATGAACCCAAACCCTGAACCAGAACTCTGAGTCATGAGCCCTGAACCCAAACCCCAGCAAGAACCCAAACCCAAATGTGACCTTAAACTTTATCTCCTAAGCCCTAAGGCTTAAACCCTAAATCATAAGCCTAAAGCCCTAAGCTCTAATCCTTGATCTTGGGGTAGTAAGTTCGAGCCCCATGTTGATTATTAAAATAAAAACAATCTTTAAAAAATGATCTATAGATTCAGCATAATCACAATAAAAATTCCAACAGGATTTGTTTTATAAATCAATAAGATGATTCTAAAATTAACATGGGAATGCTTAGGACCTAAAATAGCCAAAACGGTTTTGAATAAAAATTTGAAAGATGCATACTACCTAATTCAAGACCTCTTGTAAGTTGTACATATTAAGATAGTGTGGTAATAGTGTCAAGTAAACTTGTTCAAAGGAACAAAACAGAGCTCAAAAGTAGAACCATACATATGCGGACAACTGATTTTTTTCAGTGATATGAAGCCACAGAGAGAAAGAAGTGTCTTTTCAACAACTAGATATACACATACAAAAAAATGAGCATCAATCCATAGTTTACCATCAATAAAAATTAACTCAAAGGGACCATAAACCTAAATGTAAAACGTAAGACTCTCAAACTTCTAGAAGAAAACATCAAAGAAAATCTTTGAGACCTTAAGTTAAACAAAAATTTCTTAGATACGACAACAAAAGAATGATCTACAAAAGAACACATTAATTGAAGTTAATCAAAATTTAAAAAGACACTATTTAGGGGGGGCGGAGCAAGATGGCAGAGGAGTAGGTGACCTAGATTTCGTCTGGTCTCAGGAATTCAGCTGAATAGGGATCAAACCATTCTGAACACCTACGAACTCAACAGGAGACCGAAGAAGAGAGTAGCAACAACTCTCTGAACAGAAAAGTGACCACTTTCTGGAAGGTAGGATGTGCGGAGAAGTGAATCCGAGGCGATATTCAGGAGGATAGACGGCGGGGGAGGGGCCTCCGCCGGCCGCTTCTGGCAAGTG
>NW_027401230.1:0-4431 GCF_003265705.2 Callorhinus ursinus
TTTCAGAGCCCTCTTTATGTCTCTGTTCCTCAGGCTGTAGATGAAGGGGTTCAGCATGGGCGTCACCACCGTGTACATCACCGAGGCTACTGCACTTGAGTGGGAGCTGTGGGGAGCAGCAGAGCTAAGATACACTCCTAGAATTGTACAATAAAACAAGGAGACAACGGAGAGGTGAGATGCACAGGTGGAAAATGCTTTATACCTGCCCTGAGCTGAGGATATCCTACGTATCGAGGAAACAATCTTCGAGTAGGAATAAAGAATCCCAGCCAGGGGAGCGCCACCAAACAGCACAATCCCGAAATACATAACCATATCATTAAGGAAGGTGTCGGAACAGGCCTGCCCAACTACTTGATTGAATTCACAGAAAAAATGGGGGATTTCCACATTTGCACGGAAGGACAGCCGCAACACCATTAAACTCTGTAACAAGGAATTGAGAACACTGATGACCCAGGACACCAGAACCAGCAGTCCACAGAGCCGAGGGTTCATGGTGACCGTGTAGTGCAGGGGTGACAGATGGCCACGAAGCGGTCATAGGCCATCACAGTCAGGAGTAAGTCGTCCCAACCACCAAAGAGTATGAAAAAGTACATCTGTGTGAGGCAGCCAGCATAGGTGATGACTTGGCTCTGAGTCTGGATGTTCCACAGCATCTTGGGGATGGTGGTGGAGGTGAAGCAGATGTCTGCAAAGGACAGGGTGGCGAGGAATAAGTACATGGGGGTGTGGAGATGGGAGTCTGAGCTGACGGCCAGGATGATGAGCAGGTTCCCCCGTACAGTGATTAGGTACATGTAGAGGAAAAGCCCAAATATGATGGGCTGTAATTCTGGTTCCTCTGATAATCCCAGAAGAAGAAACTCTGAAATTCCTGTGTCATTGTCTGCTTCCATGTGGTGGTGCTGCCTACAAGGAAAGAAAAAAAAAAGCATAAAAGCATTGAATTTTATGGGCTTCACTTATTTATTTAATACTTTTTTTTTCTTTTTAAAAAGTTTTTCTTTAAATGTCAGTTATTGGGGTGCCTGGGTGGTTCAGTCGTCAAGCGTCTGCCTTTGACTCAGGTCAGGAGCCCAGTGTCCTTGGTTCAAGCCCCGCATCGGGCTCCCTGCTGCTCTCCCTCTCCCATTCCCCCTGCTTGTGTTCCCTCTCTCGCTGTGTCTCTCTCTGTCCAATAAATAAATACAATCTTTAAAAAACAAAAAGGAGGTTCATAAAACGCAGGAAAGAAATGGACACGAGTGGTAAAGGAGATCTAATAAACTCAGGGGATTCCTGAGAGACTCTGATGAGCAGAAAGCTTCCCCGGTTCTGGCAGCCTTCCAGCCCCTGCCACATGCCCATGCTGCCCAGAATAATTAACAAAGCAGAAAAAGAACAGTGTATCCAAAGAAGAATAGAGTGGGCTTTTTATGATGTCAGAGATTTTACTGATTGAATATCCCTCTAGAAAAATGTGCAAAGGGAATAAACCTGCAATTTAGAACAGAAAATACACACTGTAGTACTCAATATAGGACAATAAAAGGGGATTTTTAAAGATGAAATAAAAAAAACTTTTCCAAATGATTTTAAGTCCCAAATTTTTGAATCAGAAAACCAGGTTTTGAATATCAGATCTACCACATGTACAATGTTGGAACTTGGGAGAGACAATCAATCCATTCCAAATGGGACTATCCTCACTCAGAGAGGGGGGACAGCAGTACCCATCCTCCTAGGGTGGATACAGCATTGGTCACCACATGTAGGAAGCTCATAGCACTGTTCCTTCCTGTGAGTAAATGAGGCATTTTCACCATTGAACAGATTTGGGAGCGTTTTCTCTGCGTTTCACAAATGCCTCCATCGTTTACACACTTTTTGTTCATGAAGTATTACAAAGTAAAGCTAGTTAGCATACCCCTTGTTGCATATGAAACACACTTTTCCATGTGAATACTCAGTGTGAGCGAAGCTTTTGAGAAATGTGTATCTCAGGAACTGCTGTCGCAAGGGAATAGTTACCTGCATGGGTCTGGGTCTTTCAATAAATACACAACATGTTCAAAACCCACCACACCTTAAACAGTTCACCACCCATGCTCCAAGCCAAATACTCTGATTTCCTGCTCCCCTTAGCTGCAGAACTCCTCAGATATGTTCTAATTCCACTGGAACCATTTTAGGTCCCCCATTCCTTCCCCTGTGTCATCCAACTGGACTTCCATTCCCACCATGTATTGTCAACAACGATGCCTGTATTGCTGGGTCCTATGGACACTTCTCTTTAACATACTATGTAAATTAATTATAAATGAGTGTACCTAGTCTCAGGTGACCTCAGGTCAAAGTTCTCAGCTTCCATTCTCTCTGCTCCTTTCTTGCAATACCTGCTGAGCTCTCAGACTGAACTGGTTGGGGTCTCTAAGATGAAAGTCTCCATGTGGAGGTCTGAATTCCTCCCCGGATGGTTGATGCTCGAGACCGCAGCTCTGTTCCCAGACAGGACAGCAGGAAGCAGAGAGGCATGGGTCCCCCAGCCAGACTTAGGAACCCAGAAATAACAACCATGTTGTGGCCAGTCCAAGGTTTCACAAGCTGAAGCTCTGCAGCCAAGGAGATATTTACAGCTTGTGTCTGCTCATTAGGCACTGTTTCCATTGTTACTCCCACCTCAGAGCACTCCATTCCCAGTGGGCAACTGGTCTGGACAGAAACGGAAGTTTTCCTGCTGATACTTGGTTCCTGGGAGGCCAGATTAGAAGTCAAGTGAATCCATTTTTTTTTAATCCTCTTTCTCATGAATTTACCTGCCCTCCAGAATTCTAACCTCCTTGACTTTACCTTAACTTTGAGATGATACTGAATTTCTTTAGTTGATGGTTTACTTTCCCATTTACAGCTTTAGGGTGATTTTAGTAAATAAGCCATGTGATCCTCTTCCTGTGTGGTTTGGAGAGAAAAGACTCAGTACTCACCCTAGAGTTGAGATCAGTTGTGTTTGATTCTCCAAAGAAGGGCCCCTGAGTTGACATTAAATATACCTCGGAAAAACACTTTAGTCAGCAGAATAATGTCCCCCGAATATTTCCACATCTTAAACTACAGAAGTTTTGGATATGTCTTGTGTCATGGCAAGGGAGAATTTAGGTTGCAAATGGGATTAACATTGCTAGTCAGCTGGCCCAGGATAAAGTTATTCTGATTATCCAGCTGGGCTCAATAGATGACAAGAATCCTGCATTGGAGGAAGGTGGAGGCAGCAGGCTTGGAGTCAGAGAGAGATTTCGAGATGCTATTTTGTTGGCTTTGAAGGTAAAGGGAAGGGACATAAACCAGAGATTACAGGTGGCCCTAAAGCTGGAAATAGGCAAGAAAACCTATTCTCCCCAGACCCCCACAATGAACTCTTCTCTGCGGACAGAGTGATTTTAGCTCAGGGGGACCTATTTCAGTCTTCTGACTTCCAGAATTATCAGAAAATAAATTGATTTGTTTTAAGGGAGCAACATGGTCATTTCTTGCTCATCATCCTTGCCATCAGCTCTGACTCCCACCTCCATACTCCCATGTACTTCTTTCTCTCCAACCTGTCCTTTGTAGACATCTGTTTCACTTCTACCACCGTCCCTAAGATTCTGCTGAACATCCAGACTCACAGCAAAGCCATAACATATGAAGGATGCCTCAGCCAGATTTTTGTTTTTAAAGATTTTATTTATTTATTTGAGAGAGAGAATGAGAGACAGAGAGCATGAGAGGGAAGAGGGTGAGAGGGAGAAACAGACTCTCCGCCGAGCAGGGAGCCCGATGTGGTACTCGATCCCGGAACTCCAGGATCATGACCCAAGCCGAAGGCAGTCGCTTAACCAACAGAGCCACCCAGGCACCCCAGATATTTTTTTTATTGTGTTTGGATGCCTGGACAATTTAAAGCCTATGATCACTTTGTGGCCATCGGTCAACCCCTGTACTACTTGGTCATCATGAACCTCCAGCACTGTGGGCTGCTGACCTTTGAGTCCTGGTGAATCAGTCTCATGGGCTCCCTGCTTGAGACCTTGACCCTTTTGAGGCTGTCCTTCTGCACAAACATGGAAATCCCACACTTTTTTTTGGTGATCTTCTCAAAGACCTGAAGCTGTCCTGTTCTTACACCCTCATCAATAACATAGTGGTGTATTCTGCAATTGGGTATCTAGCCATGATTCCTTTCCATGGAATACTTTCTTCTTACTATCAAATTGATTCTTCCATACCCAGCATTTCCTCAGCTGCGGGCAAGTACAAAGTCTTTTCCACATGTGGGTCTCCTTGTTCTATGGCACAGGCCTTGGGGTCGACCTCAGTTCTGCAGCAACTTCAACCACTAGGACGAGTCTGGTGGCCTCGGTGATGTACAGCATCATTTTCACCCCCATGCTGAATCCCTTCATC
>NW_027401231.1:0-4430 GCF_003265705.2 Callorhinus ursinus
GCCAGGTTGCCACAGTGCTCACTCTCCTCCTGCAGGCACACTGTGCCACATCCTCCCTCAGTCTCCCTGGGCCCAAGTCTTCCTCTGTTCGTGGACCATCCTTGACCCAGGCTCCACACGCTGGGACTGGGAGCAGGTCGTCTGGACCTTCTGGAATCTCGCTTCCGTGCCTGTGACATGGGCACAGTCCGCCCTCACAGGCTGCTCAGAGGAGACCCAGCGCAGGAAGAGGCAGGCCAATGCAAGGGAGATGGCAAGTGACCCCAGAGGGAGCACATGGTCCTTGCAAAAAGCACCGGGCTCACAGGACCCAGCGTGGGATGTGGGTGTCAGGCCAGGGAGCACAGGGAGTCCTGGTGGGGGTGGCCCTGATGGGGAGGTCACGGAAGGGTCCCAGAAGAGGCAGGAGACAAGGAAGACAACAGGACAGAGCTTCCCAAGGAGGTTGATGGAAGGATCAGAGAATCGCAGAGACCCTTGGGAAAACTCAGAGACCCTGGAGATGTTGGCTGAAATGCTGGCATTTGGTCTGAAACGTTGGGTCACAACACTGCAGTTGACACTGGATCATTTATTCTTTGTTGGTTCTAGGAATCAGTATGTACCTGCCAGTAGAACTCACATTGCATGAAGTCTAGGATATACTTACTTTTCATCACTTTTCAGGACAAGATTTTTCTAGAGGAAGTGCTAAGTTTGGGTCTTCCATTCCTTGCATTGCCAAGGATGAACCAGCCTCCTGTGAAGGCAGGTATGGAACATGTGTAGAGGTCCTACCCCTGATGGCGTCCCTAGAAGTAGAATCCAGAATACCCCGATGTGCAGATGGGGAGCCTGGGGAGGCCCTGAGAGGCACAGGTTCTGTCCAGAGTCATAGCCCTGGGCATGCAAGGAGTCCAGGCTGAACCAAGATCTGTGTCCTCACAGCAGGGACACCGGCTGCACCCAGGCCTCCCGGGGGCTGTGGGTGGGCTGTGTGGGTGTCACTGTATGGATGGGGCATGCAGGGAGGGTGAACATTGAGCAGCGGGGGAAGGGGGCCCTCGGGGGACTCTTGTGTGAGGAGGAATTTGGGTAAGGAGACTCCAGGCAGTGGTGACCTCACTTCCCTGACAACAGAGCCCAACAGAATTTGGAACCCTAATAACCAGACACCCACATTCCACAGACAACCCCCTGCCAAGCTCATTTCGTTGGATATCCTCAAACCAAGATGCTCACATGCTGCATTCCGAGGTCTGGAGGCTGCAGGCAGAAGAAAGCGCGCCCTGCAGACGCTGTTCCCCGCTGGGGATTTCATGTCAGGGCTCCCCACTGCCTCTGGCCATTTGGCCAGAAGGACAGAAACGTGACAGCAGGAGGCCCAAGGCCAGCCCCCCAGCCCCACTCGCTCTGATGACCTGTGTAGCCCCAGGTGCCCTCCCTGGGTGTATGTGCGTGTGTGTGTGAGTGTATGTGTGGGTGCACGTGTGTGGATGGGGGTGTGTGTCTGTGTGTGTGCGTGTGTGAATGTGTGTGTAAAGAAGGGTCATGCAGGGTGGTGTCACCCGAGCAGGAGCAGGCTGATGGGGGTCAGATACCCAGTGGGGAGGTCATGTTCAAGTTCAAGCCTGGCAGTGTGGGATGGGGTGTGCGGGCGCTGCCCCTTCTGCCCAAGGTTTATCCCGATAGCCATGCAGCGATTGGTCACTGCATACCGGATGCAGGGCTGTGGACACACAGGTCTGTGTCTGATCTGGGATCAACAGGGGGACTGGGCAGGAGGACAGTGCGGATGGCCGGGAAGGGCTGTGATGCCTCAGGGCCGGCTACCGATCGCTGTCTTTGCAGAAGGCCACGGAGGACATGGAGTGGTAGATGGCGGATATGCCCTCCTCCCATACAGAGGGGTTGACCCCACAGTCATCCTGAGAAACAGGTGCTGGGGATTGCCGGGCAAGACCTCCGACACCATACAGACCACTGTCCCAGGTGGTCGTCCACCGAACAGTGGTCCAGGAGCCGGAGACACGGAGGCCGAGGCCGAGGGTGAGATGCCTAGGGCTGGGTGTTTGTGGTGTGTGGGGATGGGTCTGTGCTAGCCCCACAGGGAGGAGCCCCAGAGGCTGGTGTGGGGCCAGGAGCAATGACTGGGCACAGAGCACACAGCAGGTGGACTACAGTTGGGGAGACGTCCCCGTGAGGAGTCCTTCCCGCCTGTGGCTTTTCTGGGAGGCCCTGGGCTGGGCTCTGTCTCTGCAAAGGCCCACAGAGAGCAGACACAGGGGTGAGCTTTTCTCCTCTCACAGCTGCTCCATCACCTGAGGAGCTACAGCCGGATATGTAGGGAGGGGTGGTGCCTGCAGTGACTTCAGCAGGAGACCAGGAGCCGGCAGATGACCCGGCACCTGCCCACGGAGAGCCTGGCGCTGTCCAGGAAGAAGTGGCACCTGCTCCTGCCCCAGCCCCTGCCCCTGCCTCAGACCCAGATCCTGCCCCTGCTCCTGCCCCTATCCTAACCCCTGCCCCTACTCCTGCTCCTGCAGGGCTCCCACAGCCACATCCAGAGCCCACAGCCCTGCAGGGAGAGCTCCTTGTACAATTACCCTTAGTTCCATCGCCAGAACCCGAGACCCCGCCCCAGTGTTTCATCCCCTCCCCCTGTGTTCCTTCTCTCTGGTACATATTAACTGTTATTTTATCCTTTCATGTCCTATACACTGTGTATTATTTGTTTTAAATAAAATTACTTGTTTTCAATTGAACACGTCATGAGCATTAAGTACAAGCCCAACGCTGTGCCACCACACCCCAGAACATTGCCGCAGAATATCTCATTCCCCAAAGGAATTCCCGAACCAGAAGCCCTCCTTGCCTGTTTCTCCTCCAGCCTAGACCATGGCACCTGCTAAGCTGCTTTCTCTCTCTGTTCCTTTACCTATTCCTGATGTTTCTGTAATTGGAATCACACAATAGGGGTCTTTGTGTCTGCCCCCCTATTTTCGAAGGGGACTCGTTTTCTTCTGTGTTTATTTGTCATAAAATTTCCCTTATTTGATATTGACATCCCCGATGGTTTACACATCAGATGTAATCATAGATTACATAGATTACAATTTCTAAAGGGAATGGTGGGCACAATCTCGGGGACGAGACCCCTGGTCCTGCTGGGACACCACAGCCTGACCCCAGACAGGACAGGGCTGGTTCCTCCTGTGACCCACACAGAAACCAGGGAAATGCAGAAAGCTGAAAGACACACCGCAAAGGGCAAAAGCATTGCTCACAACCTAAGGCCAGAGAAAGGTTTCACCTGACTCTGGTCCAAAGCACGCTCCAAGTCACTGGGTTCCACAGGGACGGAGACCAAACACATGTAAGTGCAAGGCTGAAGGATAAGCACGCAGGATAGTCACTTCTGATGTACAAAGATTTGTAATTTTTTTTGTTTACATTTTTTTAAGAGCAAGGGAGACAGAGTGTGTGAGCGGTCAGGGGCAGAGGGAGAGGGAGAGAGACTCTCAAGCAGGCCCTACACTCAGCGTGGAGCCTGACATGGGGCTTGATATCATGACATTGAGATCATGATCTGAGCCCAATTTAAGTTAGATGCTTAACTGACTGAGCCACCCAGGCATGCTGAAAATATTTTTAATTTTGAGGATATTATTTTTTCTTTCTTTTCTAATGCTTTGGTGTCAGAGCTAAAAGCATTGCTAAATCCAAGGTTATGAAGATTTATCCCCATTTATTTTTTCTAGAGTTTATAATTTTACCTCTTACTTTACCTTTACTTATTTTGAGCTAATGTTTCTATGTGGAATGAGGTAAGGGTCCAGTGTCATTCCTCTGCACGTGATAACCAATTGTCCCTCAATGTAATGTTGTCCACCCTTGTCAAAATTCAATGGACCATAGACGAATGGGTTTATTTCTGGTCTCAGTTAAATCCCACTGCTCTGTATGCATACCTTTTGAAAAGGGTATGCATAACAATAAAAATTGTTATTTTATATATTTATTTAAAATTTTTTCAATTTAAATTCAATTAATTAACATAATGTATTATTTGCTTCAGGGTGAATGCATACCTTTATGACAGTATCACAACATTTTCTTGACTGTTGCTTTCTTATTAGATTTGAACTTTGGAAGTATGACCTTTCACCTTTGATTTTCTTTTTCAAGATTGTTCTGGCTATCTTGCGGTCCCTTGAAATTCCATATGACTGTTAGGATTAGCTTGTGCATTTCTTCCCAAAGGCCTTTGTGAATTTTCTTGGGAACACATTGAATTTCCACATCGCCTTGTGTTCTGCTGCCATCTTATCAATAGCATGTCTTTTCATCACCATGGGGTGTCTTCAGAATTATTTAGGTTTCCCTTACTTTCTTTCAGCAATGTTTTGTAACATTCAGTGTACAAGATGTGCACCTTGATTACATCTATA
>NW_027401232.1:0-4427 GCF_003265705.2 Callorhinus ursinus
TATATATATATATATATATATATATATATATATATATATATATGTTGTTCTCTCTTTAAAATTTTGGGATACAGTTTCTTCTAACAGACCAAAGTATACCCTAAATCTCTAGTGTATGGCTTTGTTCTAGTCTCCTGCCTGATCACATTCTCTCTCTCTCTCTTTTTTTAAATTTCTCTTCTTTCTTTTTTCAGGCAAATTCTTATCAATTCCTTTTATAAAATCTTTTATAATTTTCATTGTTACACTTATAACCCATCCCTTCATCATATTTACCCTTATTTTTGTACAACTATGTTTTTCTCCCTTTAAAAATTTGGGAGGCAATTTCTTCTAACAGACCAAAATACGCCCCAAATCTAGCATGTGATACTGATCTATTTACCAGCCTGATCATATTTCTTTTCTTTTCTTTTCTTTTCTTTTCTTTTCTTTTCTTTTCTTCTCTCTCTCTCTCTCTCTCTCTCTCTCTCTCTTTCTTTCTTTCTTTCTTCTTTCCCTTTCTTTTCCCCCTGGTTTCCATCTCTTCTGATTTGTTTAGTATATCTTTTTCTGGGGTCATTGTTACCCTGTTAGCATTTTGTTCTCTCATTCATCTATTCTCCTCTGGACAAAATGACAAGATGGAAAAACTCACCTCAAAAAAAAAGAACAAGAGGCAATACTTACTGCCAGGGACCTAATCAATACAGATATTAGTAAGATGTTGGAACTAGAGTTCAGAATGACGACTATAAAGATACTAGCTGGACTTGAAAAAAGCACGGATGATACTAAAGAATCCCTTTCTGGAGAAATAAAAGAATTAAAATCTAACCAAGTCGAAATCAAAAATGTTATTAATGAGGTGCAATAAAAAATGGAGGCTCCAACTCCTAGGACAAAAGAGGTAGAAGAGAGAATATAGAAGACCAAATGATGGACAATAAAGAAGCTGAGAAAAAGAGAGATAACAACTACTGGAACATGAGGGCAGAATTTGAGAGATAAGTAATACCATACAATGAAACAATATTAGAATAATTGGGATCCTAGAAGAAGAAGAAAGAGAGAGAGGGGCAGAAGGTATATTGGAGAAAATTATAGCAGAGAACTTCCCTAATGTGGGGAAGGAAACAGGCATCAAAATCCAGGAGGCACAGAGAACCCCTCTCAAAATCAGTAAAAATAGGTCAACACCCCGACATCTAATACTAAAACTTACAAGTCTCAGAGACAAAGAGAAAATCCTGAAAGCAGCTCAGGACAAGAGGTCGGTAAACTAAAATGGTAGAAACATTAGAGTGGCAGCAGACCTATACAGAGACCCGACAGGCCAGAAAGGACTGGCATGATATCTTCAGAGCACTAAACGAGAAAAATATGCAGCCAAAATACCATACCCATCTAGGCTGTCATTGAAAATAGAAGGATAAAAACCCCTACGACAAACAAAAATGAAAGGAATTTATAAACACAAAACCAGCCCTACAAGAAATATTGAATGGGGTCCTCTAAGCAAAGAGAGAGCCTAAAAGTAACATAGACCAGAAAGGAAGAGAGACAATATACAGTAAGAGTCACCTTACAGGCAATACAATGGTACTAAATTCATACCTTTCAATAGTTACCCTGAATGTAAATGGGCTAAATGCCCCAAACAAAAGACACAGGCTATCAGATTGGATAAAAAAAAAACAAGACCCATCGATATGCTGCCTGTAAGAGACTCATTTTAGACCCAAAGACACATCTAGATTGAAAGTGAGGGGGTGGAAAACAATTTACCAGGCTATGGGACACCAAAAGAAAGATGGGGTGGCAATCCTTATATCAAACAAATTAAATTTTAAACCAAAGAGTATAATAAGAGCTGAGGAAGGACACTATATCCTACTTAAAGGGTCTATCCAACAAGAAGATCTAACAATTGTAAATATCTATGCCCCTACCATGGGAGCAGCCATTAATAACAAAATCAAACACATCAACAACACCATAATAGTAGGGGACTTTAACACCCCCCCCCCGACTGAAATGGACAGATCATCTAAGCAAAAGATCAACAAGGAAATAAAGGCTTTAAATGACACACTGAACCAAATGGACTTCACAGATATAGTCAGAACATTCCACCCCAAAGCACAGAATACACATTCTTCTCTAGTGCCCATGGAACATTCTCCAGAATAGATCACATCCTGGGTCACAAATCAAGTCTCAACCAGTACCAAAAGTTTGGAATCATTCCCTGCATATTTTCAGACTACAAACTAGAACTCAATCAGAAGATGAAACTCGGAAGGAACTCAAATACATGGAGGCTAAAGAACATCCTGCTGAAGAATGAATGGGTCAAGCAGGAAATTAAAGAAGAATTTAAAAAATTCATGGAAACCAATGAAAAGGAAAACACAACTGTTCAAAATCTT
Organism: Callorhinus ursinus; assembly: GCF_003265705.2. Lineage (NCBI taxonomy): Eukaryota > Metazoa > Chordata > Mammalia > Carnivora > Otariidae > Callorhinus > Callorhinus ursinus. Next base: position 2,412 of record NW_027401232.1, read on the forward strand.
TGGGATGCAGCAAAGGCAGTCCTAAGAGGAAAGTATATAGCAATACAAGCCTTTCTCAAGAAACAAGAAAGGTCTCAAATACACAACCTAACCCTACACCTAAAGGAGCTGGAGACAGAACAGTATAAAGCCTAAACTCAGCAGGAGAAGAGAAATCATAAAGATCAGAGCAGAAATTAATGAAATAGAAAACAAAAGAACAGTAGAACAGATCAACAAAACTAGAAGCTGGTTCTTTGAAAGAATTAATAAGATTGATAAGACCCTGGCCAGACTTATCAAAAAGAAAAGAGAAAGGACCCAAATAAACAAAATCATGAATGAAAGAGGAGAAATCACAACCAACATCAAAGATATACAATTATAAGAACATATTATGATCAACTATATGCCAGCAAATTAGATGATCTGGAAGAATGGATGCATTCCTAGAGATGTATAAACCACCAAAAGTGAACCAGGAAGAAATAGAAAACCTGAACAGACCTATAACCACTAAGGAAATTGAAGCAGTCATCAAAAATCTCCCAAGAAACAAAAGCCCAGGGCCAGATGGCTTCCCAGGGGAATTCTACCAAACATTTAAAGAAGTATTAATACCTATTCTGAAACTGCTCCAAAAAATTGTAATGGAAGGAAAAGTTCCAAACTCATTTTATGAGGCCAGCATTACCTTGATCCCAAAACCAGACAAAGACCCCATCAAAAAGGAGAATTATAGACCAAGATCCCTGATGAACATGGATGTAAAAATTCTCCCCAAAATACCAGCCAATAGGATCCAACAGTACATTAAAAGGATTATTCACCACAACCAAGTGAGATTTATTCCTGCACTGCAAGGTTGGTTCAACATCCACAAATCAATCAGTGTGAAAGAATACATTAATAAAGAACAAGAACCATATGATCCTCTCAAAATAGATGCAGAAAAAACATTTGACAATGTACAGCATCCTTTCTTGATTAAAACTCTTTAGAGTGTATGGATAGAGGGTACATACCTCAATATCATAAAAGGCATCTATGAAAAACCCACAGCGAATATTATTCTCAATGGAGAAAAACTGAGAGCTTTTCCTCTAGGGTCAGGAGCACAGCGAGGATATCCACTATCACCACTGCTATTCAACATAGTTCTAGAAGTCCTAGTCACAACAATCAGACAACAAAAAGAAATCAAAGGCATCTGAATTGGCAAAGAAGAAGTCAAATTCTCACTCTTCGCAGATGATATGATACTTTATGTGGAAAGCCGAAAAGACTCCACCCCAAAACTTCTAGAGCTCATACAGGAATTCAGTAAAGTGACAGGATATAAAATCAATGCACAGAAATCAGTGGCATTTCTATACACTACCACCAAGACAGAAGAAAGAGAAATTAAAGAGTCTATCCCATTTACAATTGCACCCAAAACCATAAGATACCTAGGAATAAATCTAACCAAAGAGGCAAAGAATGTGTACTCAGAAAACTATAAAATACTCATGACAGAAATTGAGGAAAACACAAAGAAATGGAAAAATGTTCCATGCTCATGGATTGGAAGAACAAATATTGTGAAGATGTCAATGCTACCTAGAGCAATCTACACATTTAATGCAATCCCTATCAAAATACCATCTACTTTTTTCAAAGAAATGGAACAAATAATCCTGAAATTTGTATGGAACCAGAAAAGACCCTGAAGAGCCAGAGGAATGTTGAAAAAGAAAAGCGGGGCATCTGGGTGGCTCAGTCGTTAAGTGTCTGCCTTCGGCTCAGGTCATGATCCCAGGGTCCTGGGATCGAGCCCCACATCGGGCTTCCTGGTCCGCGGGAAGCCTGCTTCTTCTCCTCTCACTCTCCCTGCTTGTGTTCCCTCTCTTCCTGTGTCTCTCTGTGTCAAATAAACAAAATCTTTAAAAAAAATAAAAAAAAAAAAAAAGAAAAAGAAAAGAAAAGCTGGTGGCATCACAATTCTGGGCTTCCAGCTCTATTACAAAGCTGTCATCATCAAGACAGTATGGTACT
>NW_027401233.1:0-4426 GCF_003265705.2 Callorhinus ursinus
GTATTTTTACACAGAAGAGTGAGCAAACTCGCATCTTAGGGAATCCACAAGCCTCACATAAGAAAATGAGCCTGTATCAGGAATGGGAAGATTTCCCTTTCCTTCACATTTTGATGCAGACCAAATAGTCCCTGAGAAAAAGAAAAGCAATCAACAAAACCAAAAGACAACCGACAGGATGGGAGAAGATATTTGCAAATGACATATCAGATAAAGGGCTCATATCCAAAATCTGTAAGGAACTTATCAAACTCAACACCCAGAGAACAAATAATCCAATCAAGAAATGGGCAGAAGACATGAACAGACATTTCTGCAAAGAAGACATCCAAATGGCCAACAGACACATGAAAAAGTGCTCAACATCACTCAGCATCAGGGAAATCCAAATCAAAACCTCAATGAGATACCACCTCACACCAGTCAGAATGGCTAAAATTAACAAGTCAGGAAATGACAGATGCTGGCGAGGATGTGGAGAAAGGGGAACCCTCCTACACTGTTGGTGGGAATGCAAGCTGGTGCAGTCACTCTGGAAAACAGTATGGAGGTCCCTCAAAAAGTTGAAAATAGAGCTACCCTATGACCCAGCAATTGCACTACTGAGTATTTACTCCACAGATACAAATGTAGTGATCTGAAAGGGTATGTGCACCCCGATGTTTGTAGCAGCAATGTCCACAATAGCTAAAATCTTGCCATTTGAATGATGTGGAGGGGTTATGCTAAGTGAAATAAGTCAATCAGAGAAAGACAAGCATCCTATGATCTCACTGATATGAGGAATTTGAGAAACAAGACAGAGGATCACAGGGGAAGGGAGGGAAAAATGAAACAAGATGAAACCAGAGAGGGAGACAAACCAGAAGAGACTCTTAATCTTAGTAAACAAACTGAGGGTTGCTGGAGTGGAGGTGGCTGGGTGATGGACATTGGGGAGGGTATGTACTATGGTGGAGCATTGTTAATTGTGTAAGACTGATGAATCACAGACCTGTACCCCCGAAACAAATAATACATTATATGTTAATAAAAGAAAAGAATGGCATTAAACACCTAGAAATATGACTGCCTCATAGAGATGAGAATATGACCTTTATGACCAGATTATATTATTAAATGAACAAGTATTCATTAAATAAAATGTAATAATAATTTTTAAAAGATCAGAAACAAATATATGATAAACTTTTAAAGTTAATTGGACCTTTTATTCCATAAAAATAAAAAGGAAACTAAGAAATTTGACTGAAAAAAAAAGAAAAAGAAAAGCAAGTAGCATGTGTAGCCCAGGGTCATGTGTCTTTCATTGATCTGAAAAAGGATGTGTCTTTGGCCAACTACCCCCCAGTGGAGATGGGAAATAGAAGCCAGGCTATAGAGAGGAAACCAGGCAAAAGAGTGTTAAGAACCAGAAACCTGAACACTGCCTCGATGTCATCAAGACTATCCCTGTTGGGGATTTGAAGTTTAGAAATATTCACATAACTGAAACCATTTTATCCTTTCATCGAACTGGCGAGACATTAACCCCATTTTATAATTGAAGAAAGTGATACTAAAGATATTAATATCCTTCAAGATATCTAGCTGATAAAGATGACTGATAATAGCATCATGACAGAATGCTTCTGCATTCCAAGCATCAGTCCCAAGTGGCCTCGCTTCAAATCATGACAACTCTATTGTTACTGTTTCTACCAATACAGAAACAAAAGCATGATCAAGATAAGAAACTTCTAGACAAGTTACTTAAACCTGGAATATCAGATTATCTCATTTGCAAATGAGGGAGAATTGTACCCACCTCATAGGTTTGTGTCATTCTTGAATGAGGTATGACAAAAGTGCTAAGGCACAGTGCCTTACACAATTAGAGCGGGATTACTTAAGGGCCACTTCTGTCATTTTTATTAGAAATGAAGTAATGTGCCCATACACTAAAAAATTCCCCTGTCCTTCTTTCTCTATTTCTTTTTTTATTCCTCTCATTCTATTAAAATGTTTTTCAATATTAGAATAATTTCAGATTTGCAGAAAAATTACAGACTTTTAATTAATTACAAAATTTACAAAAAATTACAGAGATATAAGCCCCACATCTCACCTCTATCATTAACCTCTTACATAACTCTGCTACCTTTATAAAAACTACTGAACCAGTATTGATATATTATTATTATAGTCCATACTTTATTCAGACTTCCTTAAATTTCACCTACTGTTCTTTCTTTTAGTTATTAATAGATTTTATTTTTCGGAGCAATTTTAGGTTCACATCAAAACTGATCAGCAAGTACAGAGTTTCCATACACTGGTTCTGCACACAGGCACATCAACCACATGTCAACACCCTTACCAGAGTGGTATGTTTGGTACAACTGGTGTATTTACATTGGTGCCTCATTATCATCCTAAATCAATAGTTTCCTTTATAGTTTATTCTTGGTGTTGTGCAATCATGAATTTTGACAAATATATAATGACATGAATCCACCATTAAAACAACATACAGAATTGTTTCACTGTCCTAAAATTCCTCTGGGCTCTACCTGTTCCTCCTTCTTCTTCCCAACTTCTGGGTATCCCTAATCTTTTTACTGCCTCTTTTGTTTTGCCTTCCCAAAGGTCATACAGTTGGAATCATGCAGAATTTAGTTTTTCAGATCAGCTTCTTTCACAGAGCTTTATTTTGAGGTTCCTCCAAGTCTTTTTATGGCCTGATAGCTCATTTCTTTTTACAACAGAATAATATCAGATTGTCTGGACGTATCACAGTTCATTTATCCATTCACCTCTGGAAAGACATCCCAGTTGCTCCCATATTTTGGCAATTATGAATAAGGCTACCATAAACATCGGTGCGTAGGTTTTGGTGTGGATGTAAGTTTTCAACTCCTAATGGTCTTTTCTGTCCAGAATCTAATCCAAGATTAATTGTGACAATTTCTCAACTGTTCTTTGGTTTTCATAACCTTGAGAATTTTCAGGAGGACTGGGCAGGTGTTCTAACTCCAGGACACTAAAAGGTGTCCCTTTTGGAGTTTGCCTGGTGTTTTTTTCATGATTAGATTGGTGTTAGTCATTCTTCTTTTCATCCGTCAGATTTAAATGATGGATGTCAGGTTTCCACTGAGGGTTCCATAGGAAGTCTGAACGTAATTGGTGACTGCCTACAGATTAAGGCTGGTGGTGAACGCAAGTCTCATGCAGTCCGGTCACTGGTAGGTGACTTTAAATTCAAAAAGCTGATTTAACTCTCATGTGTTTCTTACTGCAAAATGGTTCCTTGATCTAGAGGGCTGACATCTCTGGGTATAGTCATCAGAGATTCTATAGTGAGTGCGAGTTTATTCTGAGGAAAGCCTTAACTGTGCAATAATACCAGGCCAAATTTGTGCAAAACTAGCCCCTCCGTCAAAAGTGACCTCATGGACAGGCATAGGAAATGCTTAGTTGCTGTATCAAAGTGATATTAATTTTTTGGGTCAAATCATGTGCATTAAAAGTGCATTCATTGTCAGCAAATCAGGAAATTGGCTAAATAAACTTCAGCTAAAATCTTATTAGTCTGGCAAAAAAGCATTTATCTCAGACCTACTGAACAGTATTGGCATTCCAAATTTAAAGTGCTCATTAGTCATAAGATTCCAGAATTCCTTTTCAGCAAATCAAATGATGCATAGTGCTAAACTTCTGCTTTAAAAAAATGAAAAATGGTGAAGAGTTGATGGTACAGTATTCATTGTGAATCCAAATTGAAAGCTATGAAGTTTATTAATTTTAATAAGATTGCCCTGTTTCATGCCCCATATATTGAACCTATTTTATTAGAAACCATGTGCAGTGCTTGGTTCTTATTCTGAATCCACCTAAAAAGTAACTCATAGTTTGTGTATTAAGTTAAATTATATGAAATTGCTGTTTTTAGTAGGTCCAAAATGATAGAATATCAACATTTTAAAATGAATCAAGCTAGTAACGCCAGGGTTTTGTTGTTGTTGTTGTTGTTCTCAATAGGACTGTTTCAAAACCTTATATATATTAAAAATAATGATTTTTAACTCTTTGTAGCAAATTCTCCCTACAAAGCAGGTTCATTGATTATCTCTGATTTTTCATATCTTTGTTCTTAGGGATGTCAATCTTAGAACAATCTTTTAAAGAAATCTGCTCCTTTTGGATAAGATTTTCTAAGACACACTGATATCTGTGATTCTTCCCCCTCCCCCCCACGCATACCGCTTCACTATTTTGGAATAAAAGAACGTCCTAGAAAATCTCCCTTTCAAATTTTCAAGCTCTAATTTATTTTTTGTTACAGAGAGCCAGTTACCACCCTGGCAAGGGGAGAAGGCAAGTCACTCTCAGTGTTATCTTGAGCCACCAGGCACGTGGGCATATGCACTGCACTTCTGTCACAGTA
>NW_027401234.1:0-4426 GCF_003265705.2 Callorhinus ursinus
TACTGTGACAGAAGTGCAGTGCATATGCCCACGTGCCTGGTGGCTCAAGATAACACTGAGAGTGACTTGCCTTCTCCCCTTGCCAGGGTGGTAACTGGCTCTCTGTAACAAAAAATAAATTAGAGCTTGAAAATTTGAAAGGGAGATTTTCTAGGACGTTCTTTTATTCCAAAATAGTGAAGCGGTATGCGTGGGGGGGAGGGGGAAGAATCACAGATATCAGTGTGTCTTAGAAAATCTTATCCAAAAGGAGCAGATTTCTTTAAAAGATTGTTCTAAGATTGACATCCCTAAGAACAAAGATATGAAAAATCAGAGATAATCAATGAACCTGCTTTGTAGGGAGAATTTGCTACAAAGAGTTAAAAATCATTATTTTTAATATATATAAGGTTTTGAAACAGTCCTATTGAGAACAACAACAACAACAACAAAACCCTGGCGTTACTAGCTTGATTCATTTTAAAATGTTGATATTCTATCATTTTGGACCTACTAAAAACAGCAATTTCATATAATTTAACTTAATACACAAACTATGAGTTACTTTTTAGGTGGATTCAGAATAAGAACCAAGCACTGCACATGGTTTCTAATAAAATAGGTTCAATATATGGGGCATGAAACAGGGCAATCTTATTAAAATTAATAAACTTCATAGCTTTCAATTTGGATTCACAATGAATACTGTACCATCAACTCTTCACCATTTTTCATTTTTTTAAAGCAGAAGTTTAGCACTATGCATCATTTGATTTGCTGAAAAGGAATTCTGGAATCTTATGACTAATGAGCACTTTAAATTTGGAATGCCAATACTGTTCAGTAGGTCTGAGATAAATGCTTTTTTGCCAGACTAATAAGATTTTAGCTGAAGTTTATTTAGCCAATTTCCTGATTTGCTGACAATGAATGCACTTTTAATGCACATGATTTGACCCAAAAAATTAATATCACTTTGATACAGCAACTAAGCATTTCCTATGCCTGTCCATGAGGTCACTTTTGACGGAGGGGCTAGTTTTGCACAAATTTGGCCTGGTATTATTGCACAGTTAAGGCTTTCCTCAGAATAAACTCGCACTCACTATAGAATCTCTGATGACTATACCCAGAGATGTCAGCCCTCTAGATCAAGGAACCATTTTGCAGTAAGAAACACATGAGAGTTAAATCAGCTTTTTGAATTTAAAGTCACCTACCAGTGACCGGACTGCATGAGACTTGCGTTCACCACCAGCCTTAATCTGTAGGCAGTCACCAATTACGTTCAGACTTCCTATGGAACCCTCAGTGGAAACCTGACATCCATCATTTAAATCTGACGGATGAAAAGAAGAATGACTAACACCAATCTAATCATGAAAAAAACACCAGGCAAACTCCAAAAGGGACACCTTTTAGTGTCCTGGAGTTAGAACACCTGCCCAGTCCTCCTGAAAATTCTCAAGGTTATGAAAACCAAAGAACAGTTGAGAAATTGTCACAATTAATCTTGGATTAGATTCTGGACAGAAAAGACCATTAGGAGTTGAAAACTTACATCCACACCAAAACCTACGCACCGATGTTTATGGTAGCCTTATTCATAATTGCCAAAATATGGGAGCAACTGGGATGTCTTTCCAGAGGTGAATGGATAAATGAACTGTGATACGTCCAGACAATCTGATATTATTCTGTTGTAAAAAGAAATGAGCTATCAGGCCATAAAAAGACTTGGAGGAACCTCAAAATAAAGCTCTGTGAAAGAAGCTGATCTGAAAAACTAAATTCTGCATGATTCCAACTGTATGACCTTTGGGAAGGCAAAACAAAAGAGGCAGTAAAAAGATTAGGGATACCCAGAAGTTGGGAAGAAGAAGGAGGAACAGGTAGAGCCCAGAGGAATTTTAGGACAGTGAAACAATTCTGTATGTTGTTTTAATGGTGGATTCATGTCATTATATATTTGTCAAAATTCATGATTGCACAACACCAAGAATAAACTATAAAGGAAACTATTGATTTAGGATGATAATGAGGCACCAATGTAAATACACCAGTTGTACCAAACATACCACTCTGGTAAGGGTGTTGACATGTGGTTGATGTGCCTGTGTGCAGAACCAGTGTATGGAAACTCTGTACTTGCTGATCAGTTTTGATGTGAACCTAAAATTGCTCCGAAAAATAAAATCTATTAATAACTAAAAGAAAGAACAGTAGGTGAAATTTAAGGAAGTCTGAATAAAGTATGGACTATAATAATAATATATCAATACTGGTTCAGTAGTTTTTATAAAGGTAGCAGAGTTATGTAAGAGGTTAATGATAGAGGTGAGATGTGGGGCTTATATCTCTGTAATTTTTTGTAAATTTTGTAATTAATTAAAAGTCTGTAATTTTTCTGCAAATCTGAAATTATTCTAATATTGAAAAACATTTTAATAGAATGAGAGGAATAAAAAAAGAAATAGAGAAAGAAGGACAGGGGAATTTTTTAGTGTATGGGCACATTACTTCATTTCTAATAAAAATGACAGAAGTGGCCCTTAAGTAATCCCGCTCTAATTGTGTAAGGCACTGTGCCTTAGCACTTTTGTCATACCTCATTCAAGAATGACACAAACCTATGAGGTGGGTACAATTCTCCCTCATTTGCAAATGAGATAATCTGATATTCCAGGTTTAAGTAACTTGTCTAGAAGTTTCTTATCTTGATCATGCTTTTGTTTCTGTATTGGTAGAAACAGTAACAATAGAGTTGTCATGATTTGAAGCGAGGCCACTTGGGACTGATGCTTGGAATGCAGAAGCATTCTGTCATGATGCTATTATCAGTCATCTTTATCAGCTAGATATCTTGAAGGATATTAATATCTTTAGTATCACTTTCTTCAATTATAAAATGGGGTTAATGTCTCGCCAGTTCGATGAAAGGATAAAATGGTTTCAGTTATGTGAATATTTCTAAACTTCAAATCCCCAACAGGGATAGTCTTGATGACATCGAGGCAGTGTTCAGGTTTCTGGTTCTTAACACTCTTTTGCCTGGTTTCCTCTCTATAGCCTGGCTTCTATTTCCCATCTCCACTGGGGGGTAGTTGGCCAAAGACACATCCTTTTTCAGATCAATGAAAGACACATGACCCTGGGCTACACATGCTACTTGCTTTTCTTTTTCTTTTTTTTTCAGTCAAATTTCTTAGTTTCCTTTTTATTTTTATGGAATAAAAGGTCCAATTAACTTTAAAAGTTTATCATATATTTGCTTCTGATCTTTTAAAAATTATTATTACATTTTATTTAATGAATACTTGTTCATTTAATAATATAATCTGGTCATAAAGGTCATATTCTCATCTCTATGAGGCAGTCATATTTCTAGGTGTTTAATGCCATTCTTTTCTTTTATTAACATATAATGTATTATTTGTTTCGGGGGTACAGGTCTGTGATTCATCAGTCTTACACAATTAACAATGCTCCACCATAGTACATACCCTCCCCAATGTCCATCACCCAGCCACCTCCACTCCAGCAACCCTCAGTTTGTTTACTAAGATTAAGAGTCTCTTCTGGTTTGTCTCCCTCTCTGGTTTCATCTTGTTTCATTTTTCCCTCCCTTCCCCTGTGATCCTCTGTCTTGTTTCTCAAATTCCTCATATCAGTGAGATCATAGGATGCTTGTCTTTCTCTGATTGACTTATTTCACTTAGCATAACCCCTCCACATCATTCAAATGGCAAGATTTTAGCTATTGTGGACATTGCTGCTACAAACATCGGGGTGCACATACCCTTTCAGATCACTACATTTGTATCTGTGGAGTAAATACTCAGTAGTGCAATTGCTGGGTCATAGGGTAGCTCTATTTTCAACTTTTTGAGGGACCTCCATACTGTTTTCCAGAGTGACTGCACCAGCTTGCATTCCCACCAACAGTGTAGGAGGGTTCCCCTTTCTCCACATCCTCGCCAGCATCTGTCATTTCCTGACTTGTTAATTTTAGCCATTCTGACTGGTGTGAGGTGGTATCTCATTGAGGTTTTGATTTGGATTTCCCTGATGCTGAGTGATGTTGAGCACTTTTTCATGTGTCTGTTGGCCATTTGGATGTCTTCTTTGCAGAAATGTCTGTTCATGTCTTCTGCCCATTTCTTGATTGGATTATTTGTTCTCTGGGTGTTGAGTTTGATAAGTTCCTTACAGATTTTGGATATGAGCCCTTTATCTGATATGTCATTTGCAAATATCTTCTCCCATCCTGTCGGTTGTCTTTTGGTTTTGTTGATTGCTTTTCTTTTTCTCAGGGACTATTTGGTCTGCATCAAAATGTGAAGGAAAGGGAAATCTTCCCATTCCTGATACAGGCTCATTTTCTTATGTGAGGCTTGTGGATTCCCTAAGATGCGAGTTTGCTCACTCTTCTGTGTAAAAATAC